>NC_133154.1:23394228-23454228 GCF_048418815.1 Hemitrygon akajei
CCAGCAAGTAAATGATCTGCCCCAGAGAATAGGATTCGTTGACTGGTCGCTGACAGTTACACTCAATGGCCTCCTGTACCTAATAAAGAGACTACCGTGGATTTGTTTGTAGACTTTCACTGCTCTAGCTCATCCACTTCGAGGTTTGTCATGTTGTGTGTTCGGAGACTCTCTTCTGCACACCACTGTTGTAACACGTGGTTACTTGAGTTACTGTCTTCTTCCTGTCAGCTTGAATCTGTCTGGCCGTTCTCATCCGACTCCTGCCATTAACAAGGCATTTTTTCTTTTCCCCACAGAACTGTTCCTCACTGGATGTGTTTTTTCTTTTTGTTTTCGCACCATTTGCCGTAAACTCTAGAAACTCTAGAACTCCTGTGCATGAAAATCCCAGGAGATACTCAAGTCACCCCATCTGGCACCAACAATCGTTCCATGATCAGAGTTGCTTAGATCACATTTCTTCCCCATTCTGACATTTGGTTTATACAACACCTGAACCTCTTAACCATGCCTGTATGCTTTTATGCATTGGTTTGCCTGCTCATGATTGGCTGATTAGATATTTGCATTAACGAGCAGGTGTACAGGTGTACCTAATAAAGTGGCCACTCAGTAGAGAACTAGGAAGAAACCAGTTGACCTCTTGAGCCTGTCGACCATTCTCTAAGGTACGGCTGATCCATCTGTCGTCATTCTATATTCGGAATACATCTGCTTAAATATTCATCGATCTCGTTATTAACTATTAATGGAGCCAACACTGATCGCATTTTGCGCCTTAAGACCTTCCGCGATCTAAGCCTCAAGCTTTGTAAGTCAAAAAGTTATGTGGCACAGTAGCATAGTGGATAATGCAATCGAAGTACAGCAGCAGGGATCACCGATCGGCGCGCGATTCCTTCATTGTCTGTAAGGAGTATGTACCTTCTCCCCAGGATGATATGGGCTTCCTCAGGGTTCTCCAGTTTGCTCCCACATTCTAAAGACATGTGGGTTAGGGGTAGGAAGCTGTGGGCATCTTTGCTTGCGCCAGAGTATGGCAAAACTAGAGCACCCCCCCCCCACCCCCAGCACATCCTCAGACTACGTTGATCATTGATGCAAACAACACGTATCACTGTATGTTTCAAAGCGTGACCGATAAAGTCGAGCTGTAATCTTTAATTTGTGTCCAGTATTTTGATTCAGAATGAGCCTGAAGCTTTTGTGAAGGAAGTTTCCATGTCTACATGAACTCCAGGCCACAGTCTCATCAAGCTCGCATACCCAAGGTGTTGACAGGCTCTTGTGTCCTCCCCACCCACCCCCACTCACCCGGACATCCGATCCTATGACCCACCAACCTGCGTCCTTGCTGGTCCTCGTCCTCAGCATTTGGCAGCCCGACTCTACGAGCATCTTCGGTCCCATGTCCATATCGCTGGCCTTTGAGCACGGAGCTGTTTTTCATTGTTCAAGTCTAAAATGGATGTACAAGATGTACTGATGATTCCTTTCACAACTTGCTTTGTCACTTGCTTGAAGGAAGCGAATGTGGATTGCTCATCTGTCCATTGAGTAGGTCTCTCGATAGCCCAACACTTCTCTTCAGAATTATATAAAAATAATTATCACTGTTGTTGAACCTTGAGCTGTGGGTCTTCAGGCTGCCTAAAGTCCTGCCTGATGGTAGCATGGAGAAGAGATCATGGCCTGGATTAAGGGGGTCTTTGATGATGAATGCCACCTCCCCAAGACATCACCTTTTGTAGATGTCGTCACTGGTGTGGAGAGATCCACCCATGATGGAACTGGCTGAGTCTCTCACTCCTCACTTCATCCTACTCCCTTATGTTGCCTGCCTCTCGGTTCCTCGTCCAAATCTCCTCTTGGGTGTAAAATAATTGCTTCTCCTCTAAAGCATCTCCAGATATTCCACTCACATTCAGTTGTACCTGATCAGAGAAAATGGTTAACATCATGCAAAATCTCAGCCCGGCTAAGGGAAGTTAGACAGGCATAGGGCACAACTAGAAAAGTATAATTAATTTTGACTTTCCCATTTTGCAAGAGACAAAATTGGACGGAGGACGATTAAATGAATCAGAATCAGGTTTAATATCACCGGCATCTGTCATGGAATTTGTTAACTTAGAGGCAGCAATACAATGCAATACATGATAAATATAGAAAAATTGAGTTTTACAGTAAGTATATGTATATTAAAGCATTAAATTAAGAACAGCAGTGCAAAAACAAAAATAAAGAAGTGAGGTACTGTTCATGGGCCCAATATCTGTTTAGAAATCGGATGGCAGAGGGGAAGAAGCTGTTCCTGAATCGCTGAGTGTGTGCCTTCAGGATTCTGTACCTCCTGCCTGATGGTAGCAGTGAGATAAGGGTATGTCCTGGGTGGTGGGGGGTCCTTAACGATGGGCACCACTTTTCTGAGGCATCATTCCTTGGATGCTATAGAGGTTAGTACCCCTGAGGAGCTGACTAATTTTACAGTAGCAGTAGAACCCCATACCAGACAGTGATGCAGCCTGTCATCCACAGTACATCTATGGACGTCCCGAGTGTTTCAGGAGACAAACCAACTCTCTGAGGATATACAGTCACCGTTTCCCCTTCTTTGTAGCTGCATTGATATGTTGGGTCCAGGTTAGATCTTCAGAGATCTTGAGACACAGGAACTTAAAATTTCTCATTCTCTCCACTTCTGATCCCTCTCTGGAGGGTTGTTTCGTGTTCCCTCATGTTTCCCTTTCTGAAGTTAACAATCATCTCTTGTTTAGGAGCTTTTCTGATAATGCAATTAAAACCAGAGCAAGATTAAGATTGAATCTATAATAAACACTCAGTCATACTGTATGTTACTTATTGACAGCTCTAGGCTATTGTAGACACAACCATAAATTAAGTGTATTATGTTTACAGAAAACCATTGTTTAATACTCAAATGGTTAGTATAGTTTTGAAAAGTTTAAGGCTGATTTAACCTTGTACTTTGAAGGGAAGTGATGTGGTGTTGATATGAGTTGGTTCTTTCTCTTGCCACTTCGCCAAATTGGAAGACTGGATGCTGAGGCCTGTAGGCCGGAGACCAAGCCTGCGAATCCTACGAGAAAAGTAAGGGATAGGGCCCAGTCCACTAGGGGTAAAGCCCTCCACCCCCCCCCCCCCCCCCCCCCCCCGAGCACTCCTGCATGAAATGTTATTGCAGCATACATCATCAGGGGCCCCCACCACCCAGGTGATGCTCTCTTCTCGCTGCTACCCTCAGGAAGAAGGTACAGGAGCCTCAGGACTCACACCACCAGGTTCAGGAACAGTTACTACCCCTCAACCAAAGAGGATAACTTCATTCAACTTCACCTGCCCCATCATTGAAATATTCCTGCTACCTATGGACTCATTTTCAGAACTCTTCACCTCATGTTCTCAGTATTTATTGTTTGTTTGCTTGTTTATTTATTTATTATTTCTTTCTTTTTGTATATGCAGTTTGTTGTTTTTTGCACAGAGGTTGAATGCCCAAGTTGGTGTGGTCTTCCATGGATTCTGTTATGGATTTATTCAGTACGCCCACAAGAAAATGAATCTCAGGGTTGAATATGGTGACATATATGTACATTGATAATAAATTTATTTGAACTTTGAATCCCTACGTGTGCACTGGGAAGTCAAAGTCTGTGCGCTCGAGTTCACAGGAAACTGAAGAAGATGTTCCGTCCTGGGATTAGGTGCAGACATAGATCATCCCCATCATATCATTTTCAGATAAAAATGATGATATGCCCACACTTTTCACCAGCAACTGATACACGCCAGACTAGGTGACATTGGACACCCTACTAGGTACCGCCTCTACCTAGTAAAAGGCTGCAGAGTGCAATGTGTGCTCATAGTCTTCAGCTGCTGCAGCCCATCCCCTCCAAGATTCGATGTATTGTGCGTTCAGAGATGTTCTTTTGCACGCCACTGTTGTAACGTGTGGTTATTTGTGTTACAGTCATCTCGAACCAGTCTGGCCGTTCTCCACTGGCCTTGCTAATGGAGAGGGCATTTTTGCCTGCAGAATTGCAGCTGCTGATGCTTTATGGTTTTCTTGCACCATTTAGGTTCTAGCTTTCCAACCTTTTTTATGCCATGGACCCCTACCATTAACTGGGGAGGGGGGGGGCGTGGACCCCAGGTGGAGAACTCCTGCTGTAGAGGCAGCTGAGCATGAAAATCCCAGGAGATCACCAGCTTCTGAGATACTCGAATCACCCCGTCTGGCACCAACAATCATTCCACCGTCAAAGTCACATTCCTTCCCCATTCTGATGCTTGGCCCGAGCAAGAACTGAACCTCTTGACCATGCCTGCATGCTCTCATGCTTCCACATGATTGGCTGATTAGATATCTGCATTAGGAGTAGCTAATAAAGAGGCAGCTGACTGCGAATAAGAAATCTGCCTTTTCACGGCACCATTCTTGGTCTCAGGAAAGATGAGAGCATTCAGTCGTCGGGTTAGGTTTTGTGGAGAGTCTTATCCAGAGGATTGTTCCACTCGTGAGGATGCGAGAGCTCTGAAGGAAATGGCGTGCAAGATATAGGGGTAGAAGAGGAATGAGATGAGTTGCAGATGTTCAGGAAGCATAGTTTGGCCAAAAAAGCAACAAATTACAGCCATGTCGATGCCATTGCCTAATGAAGTGTTAATCTGCTAGCAGGACGTTCCACGCTGGGCCCCGCAGGATCTGGACTCCAAACTGCCTCTTTCGGCCGCTCCGCTGCTGCCTGGCACCTGCTGTGGAAATGGGTCAGTGCTTCAGCTGGCCAGCTGTCGGAGGAGTCATCGCCCCGAGACACAGCGCGGCCGGATTTGCTGTGTCAGTCCTTCAATCCTGCGCTGTTGCCGTTGTGTGAGCGAGGGTTTCCGAGGGCATAGGGAGGGTGGTTCGAGTCACCTCCGTCCACCTCACCCCTCGTCCTTATGCGCTCCCCAACCCTGTCGACGCGGGGCTCCTTGTCATCGGCGAGACCGGGCCTAGGCAGAGCAGGGCGGCCGTTCCCCCGAGCACCTCTACTCTGTCCGCAATTAGCCGTGAGCAGGTCGCCTTAGAGCGCCAGCGATCACCGAACAGGGTTCGGCTCCCCGCCGCTGTCGGTCGGGAGCTTCACACAAGTCTGCCTGGGATTGCTCTACCTGCCTCAGTTTCCTCTCTCATTCCAAAGACACGTGGGTCAGGGTTAGTGAGTTGTGCGCGCTCCAAGTTGGCGCCAGAGGCCAACGTGACACCCGCGGGCTGCCCCCAGCACGCTGCAGACGAAGACACAAACAACGCATTTCGCTGTACGTGTGACAAATATAGCTAATCTTTAATCCATATTGCCGACCGTTTCAATTCCACTGCCCTGTTCATCCTTGGCATTCTCCACTGCCAGACTGGGGTTCAACACACACTAAAGGAACACCTCATATCATGCCCAGATAGCCGACAGACCAATGGCATGAACACTGAGACTTGCAGGGTAGTTAACCCTCTCCTCAGAGGGTCTTCTCCGCTTTCCCCCTCTCGTTCCAATACTCGGCCACTTGTTCCATTTTTGCCCCCCTTCCCATCCAGCCCCCATCACCCATTGTCATCGCCCTTCAGCTCCTGGTTCTCCCCATCGCTCATCTACCTGCCCCGTGTCCAAATCCCAATCCCCTCCCCTCCCCTACCTACCTCTCATCTTACGCACAAGAGATTCGGCAGATGCTGGAAGCCCTCAGCGACACACACAAAACTTTGGCAGAACTCAGGGAACATCCAAGCCTACTTGGACCAAGACAAAGGATGATTCTTTAGTCTGAGAACAGAGAATCTATGGAATTTTCTGCCCTCTGAGTCATTAAGTTAATTCATAACAGAGATTCATAGGGTAGCTTCACTGTGTGTTCTGATGCTTTTTGCTGTACATCTGACAAAGAAAGCTTATGTCTTTATCGGTTTCTGGGAATGGAGGGACAGTGCAGGAAAATGACACTGAGTTAGACAATGAGCCAAGGTCTTGAGGATTGGCAGGACAGACTAGGAGGGCCAGGTAACCTAGGAGGCCAAGTCATTGGGTTTATTTAAAGCGGAGTTTGATAGGTTCTTGATTAGTAAGGACATCAAAAGTTACAGAGAGAAGGCAGGAGAATGGGGTTGAGAGGGATAATAAATCAGCCATGATGGAATGGCAGAGCAGACACAACGAGCTGAATGGCCTAATTCTGTTTTTATGTCTTATGGCCTTATTGTCTTAAATTCAATTAGCAGTTAAATGTAAATTTACGTGCAATTACTCGTCCCTTGGAACTGCTCCACTTCTTTGAATTATCTGGAACCTGCAAGCCTTCAATGGTTCTAACATGACTTAGGTTCTGTGCACAGATCCCTCAGTGTCTCTGCTGGGGGAACAACAGGAAACTTGTGTTCCACTGCTGAACTCCAAGGAGTCCAATACCAGAGAACAGAATGGCACAGGAAGCTGTGGTCCCTGCTATTTCCATCAATGCGCCCTGGAGGGTTTCAGATGATCAGCCCAGCCTTTACCACAAGTGAAGCCGGCCTCAGCTTTGCAGGTGGCGGACTGGCTTTGCAGAGGTCCTTGTGTAAGACCCTGGGAAGTGCTTCACTGCTAACGTAATGGTCTTTCTGTAGAAGCAGTGTTTGGGTTACGGTGAGAGACAACGGGTGCTCTGGAATGTGAGCCGTCCAATCAGGGGAGTGGGTTTTTTTGTCGTGTGCCTAACCCCGGCGCGAGCTGGTGTCCTTTCTCGGCGGGAGATGGAGAGAAGACACTGGAGAGAACGACCTAGGACTCGACCCGGTGGGGGAACCGAGATTCGATGGAGCGAGGTGCCGGGGTCTACTGAGGATCGGTGGATATGACTTTCGGAAGAGTTGAGCTCCAGCTTGTGCATGCTTGACCGTTTAATTACGATGGGCCCTGTTTTTTCTCCTTTCTTTTCTTTACCAACCCTTTAGCTAAGATTCATAAATATAATTCATTTAGTCATTTGCAGCGTGCTGTCTGTTATTTCTTGGCACTGAGTTGCACAGCATCCACACAAACCGGGGTTTGGGGTGGGAGACACGTCTCAATCTTATGGGCCTGAGAGGAACCGTGCCAGCTTCTGGTGTTTCTGCCAAGGAAACTAGGAGGTCTTCATTGACTAGGGGGGCTTCCTAGCCTCTGATCTGCTCTTTTAGACAATAGACAATAGGTGCAGAAGTAGACCATTCGGCCCTTCGAGCCTGCACCGCCATTCTGAGATCATGGCTGATCATCTACTATCAATACCCGGTTCTTGCCTTGTCCCCATATCCCTTGATTCCCCTATCCATAAGATACCTATCTAGCTCCTTCTTGAAAGCATCCAGAGAATTGGCCTCCACTGCCTTCCGAGGCAGTGCATTCCAGACCCCCACAACTCTCTGGGAGAAGAAGTTTTTCCTTAACTCTGTCCTAAATGACCTAACCCTTATTCTCAAACCATGCCCTCTGGTACTGGACTTTCCCAGCATCTGGAACATATTTCCTGCCTCTATCTTGTCCAATCCCTTAATTATCTTGTAATCAGATCCCCTCTCAATCTCCTTAATTCCAGCGTGTACAAGCCCAGTCTTTTAGCCATGTTGTGTATGTAACACACTGTAAGGTTTCACTGCTAATGTAATGGCTTCTCTGTAATGTTCCACTGCTGAGTTAATGGTTTCTCTGTGGCAGCAATGTTTGGGTTATGGCTAGAGATAACGGGGCACACTAGCCAATGAGCAGGATGTTGTTCTTTCTTGTGTGACTGGGAGCCAGGAATTCGCCAGAAGACACGAATGGAGAGAGTTGGTAGACCCCCGAAAGGAGTGGACCTGGAGCGAGGGTCCGAAGGTCAGCGACGATCGGAGGAGGTCGATGGTGGACGAACAACCTTATCAGAGAGCTCCAACCTTGCGCAATAGACTTGTTTCATGAGAATGGGCCCTTTCTCTTTTTTTTGTTTTCTTTACTAACCATATAGTCAAATTAAGAATTATAAAGCTCGATTCTTTAATCCCATATTGTGTACTGTTTGTGGTACTGATTTGTAACAGGGGACACATCGCGCAGCATCCACCCAAACGAGATTTCTTAAGTTTGGCCGGGCCGGGGGCTACCATCCCCTATATTAAGCTGCTAGTTGAACCGAGAGTTACATGTACATGCTTACTCTAGTTCAGTTTCTTATTAAGGAGAAAGTGATCTGAGGTTTATGCATCGATTTTTAATATAGACAATACAAAACAGAGGTCCTCTCAAGCATCAGTCTAATAGTAAACAGATAATATTTTACTGTGTTGTTAAGGGCCAGTTCATGAGGAAAACTCACCAACCCATCTTCACAGTGGGTCCATGGGTTCTTTAATGCCTATTTAATATCTCATTGACAACTGCAACTCTAACAGTGTGGCACTCTGTAGAAGTGTTGGATTAAAGTCATAGTGGCATAAAGCACGTAAATAGGCTGTAAACTGCTCCATGGTGACCAAGATTCCCATCTAACCTCATCCCATTTTCCCATTGAGAAGCTAGACTGGACTGCCAACACAGATGCCTTGTGCAGGAAGGCACAGAGTCGACTGTACTTCCTTAGAAGGTTGGCGTCATTCAATGTCTGTAGTGAGATGCTGAAGATGTTCTATAGGTCAGTTGTGGAGAGCGCCCTCTTCTTTGTGGTGGCGTGTTGGGGAGGAAGCATTAAGAAGAGGGACGCCTCACGTCTTAATAAGCTGGTAAGGAAGGCGGGCTCTGTCGTGGGCAAAGTACTGGAGAGTTTAACATCGGTAGCTGAGCGAAGGGCGCTGAGTAGGCTATGGTCAATTATGGATAACTCTGAACATCCTCTACATAGCACCATCCAGAGACAGAGAAGCAGTTTCAGCGACAGGTTACTATCGATGCAATGCTCCTCAGACAGGATGAAGAGGTCAATACTCCCCAATGCCATTAGGCTTTACAATTCAACCGCCAGGACTTAAGAACTTTTTAAAAGCTATTATTAATGCTTTTTGAGATAGTGATTTAGATGCATATCATATTTTTTACTGAGTTAAGTATTGTATGTTATTAGTTTTGCTACAACAAGTGTATGGGACATTGGAAAAAAAGTTGAATTTCCCCATGGGGATGAATAAAGTATCTATCTATCTATCTATCTATCTATCTATCATGTTTGGTCCATATTCTTCTCCATGCTTCCTATCCATGTAGTTGTCTAACTGCCTTTTATATGTCATTATTATAGCTGCCTCAACCACTTCCTCATGTTATGACACACATCAAACCACGCCAGCCTGTGGAGTTTAGACGTTCTAACTCTCCGGAATATGGATGGGTGGCACGGCCCCTGTAAAGAATCAGGACCGTCCCACAAATTGGCAATCATGTTTTGGGCACCAAGAACTGAGCATTTCAAGAGCACCTGAACAGAGCCTCACTGCTCTACCGTAAGCCTTACCAGAGATATCGTCTTGTTTTGTGCTCAGATCTCGATCCAATTTTACTCTGTGTCTCGATACTCCAGCCATGGATATTCCAGCATTTGGCTCCAAATCGTCCTCGTCAAGGACTCTCATCACACCTCAGGAAGCTCATTCCATACTGATTACCCCCGGGAGAAAATGTTGCCCCTCAAGTTTCTATTAACTCTACCTTTCTACCTTAAACCTATAGCGTCATCTTTATGTGCTGTACCATGTGACATCATCATTATATGCCGCACAATATGACATCATCTTTATGTGCCATGCCGTATGCAGGCGATCATTGTCTCCATGATCATGTTTGTTCTTGGCAAATTTTTCTACAGAAATAGTTTTCCATTGCCTTCTTCTGGGGAGTGTCTTTACAAGACAGGTGACTCCCAGCCATTATCAATACTCTTCAGAGATTATCTGCCTCATATCCATGGTTGATAACCAGGACGTGATAGGCACCAGCTGCTCATATGACCATCCACCACCAGGTCCCGTGGGTTCACATGCCCCTGATCCGGGTGGCTAAGCAGGTGCTACAACTTGCCCAATGTTGACCTGCAGGCTAGTGTAGGAAAGTAGAACCTTCCACTTCCTTCGGTAGAGATGTACCTCCACCCCGTCACCTAAACCTATAGCAACACACACAAAATGCTGGAGGGACTCAGTAGGTCAGGCATCATCCACGGAAAGGAATTAACAGCTGACATTTTGGGCTGAGACCCTTCATCAGGGCAAAATGCCAATTGTTTATTCCTCTCCACAGATGCTGCCTGACCTGCGGAGTTCCTCCAGCATTTTGTGTGCGTGCTCTGGATTTCCAGCATCCGCAACATTGTGCTTATACCTTAAAATTATGCCCTCTCGTTCTTGATTAGTACAATAATATGGACTCTTGACCTCACAATCTACCTTGTTTTGGCCTTGTCTATCTGCATTGCACTTTCTCCGTATCTGTTACTGCTTTCCCTTGTACTACATCAGTGCACTGTTGAACAGCAGGCAGAGCAAGAACCTCAGTGCGTGTGACAATGTTAGTTCAATTCAAAAAGACAGTGCTTTTACTGTATCTATGCTCTTCATGATTTTACACACCTCTAGAAGGTCACCCCACTTGCCTCTGACTGTATATTCTGAGTAATACAGCCCTAGCCTCTCCCTATAAAGCAGTCCCAGACAACATCCTAGTAAATCTCCTCTGAGCTTAACAGAATCCTCCCTGTAGCAGTGTGACCAAAGCTGAACAGAATATCCCAAACATGAGAAATTCTGCAGATGCTGGAAATCCAAAGCAACACACACACACACACAATGCTGGAGGAACTCTGCAGGGCAGGCAGCATCTATGACAATCAATAAACAGTTGGGCTGAGACCCCTCTTCGGGATAGGGTTTGTCAGCAAGAAGGGGCTACGGCTTTCTCAACATCTTGTACAACTAGATCATAACAACTCAGCTTCTAAACTGATAAAGGCCGGTGTGCAAGAAGTCTTCTTCACCGCACTGTCCACCTGTGGTGCCACTTTCAGGGAACCATGGTCTCGAATGCCGAGGACCCTCTGTTCTACAACTCAACTGTGTCAGTCCCACCATCATTAATTTTCACCAACGGCAACCCCTCCTACTTACCCAGATCAGTTTTCCAGCCATGCATGTTGTGGTGAACTACATATACCTGTCTGGACATGCCCCCCCCCGCTGACTGCTCCTGTGGCTCCTCCCATGGACCGTGGCTCCTCCCACAGACTCTGGTATAAAGGCGATTGGAGACACCGCCCCGGCCTCAGTCTCCAGGATGCAGTGTGGTGGTCACTTGCTGCTCGTTCTTTCTTCCAGCCAATAAAAGCCTATATCTCGCCTCACGTCTCCGAGAGTTATTGATGGTGCATCACATGTCAGGAATGGAACGCAGATCCACAGCTTTCTAACGCGCGCCTGGAATGCTCCAAACTCAAGTCAAGTTTATTGTCACGCAGGCGTCCACACGTCTACCGCCAAACAAAATAGTGTTTCTCCGGACCAATGTGCACGAAACAGTATATATAACACGCATGCACAATACGTAAAGAAATATTACCACAAGTAAATTAACAAATAAATAAAACATATTCCGGAAGATCCCTTTGGCATAAGGTGCAGTTACGACACAAGTTAAGAAGTAAAGCAGTATAATGCCACTGACGCTTCACAAGTGGTGAGGCCTGGGTGGTGGCCGGCAGTACAGTACTCATAGCCTGGGGGAAGAAGCTGTTTCCTATCCTAACAGCCCTTGTCCTAATAGCATGGCACCCCCTGCTCGAGGTTAGTAAACTGCGAGACTGACAGTCTGAGGGTGGAAAGCAAACCACGCAACAGGCCAGGCAGCATCTACGGTGGGGGGGGGGGGGGAGTAAACAGTTGACGTTTCCGGCTGAGACCTCTCGGCTGCTCGTTCCTCTCCGTAGATGCTGCCTGCCCTGCTGAGTTCCTCCGGCACTTCGTGCGTGCGGCTGCTCTAGGCTTCCAGCATCTTCAAAACCTCACGTTTAGGGTGAAGAGTGAAGTTAGCTGAAACCCAAGGTTGAGTGAGCCTTCCAGATATTGATGAGTTTCTTTAGACTCGGAGATAAAAGGTCAGCCCCATCAATTATTATAAATAACGTTCCAAAGTGTTGCTATCTTTATCCATCTTTGTATTAATAATTATTGTAGAATGTATTAGTAATGGAATTGGTTTGTCATTGTCACACGTATCGATATACAGTAAAAAGCTTTTCTTGTACATTGTTCATACAGCTCAAATCATTACCCTGTGTATTGAGGTAGAACACGGTTAGACAATAACAGAATTCAGAATAGAGTGGAATAGTTACAAAGAAGGTGCAATATAGGCAGCAATGAGTTGCAAGGTCATGATAAGGTATATTTTGAGGTCAAGCGTCCATCTTATCATACAGGGGGCTGTTAGATAGTCTTATACCATGGGTACGAAGCTGTCCCTGAGCCTGGTGGTGTTTATAGGCTTTTATTTTTCTACCTGAGGGGAGAGGGGAGAATGTCTGGGACGGGTGGGGTCTTTGATTAAGCTGGGTGCTTTATCAAGGCTTTGCCAAAGTGCAGAGAGAATCCATGGAGGGGAGTCTCGTCTTGGTGATGTGCTGAGGTGTGCTACCGCCAGGACTTAAGAACTTTTTAAAAGCTATTATTAATGCTTTTTGAGATAGTGATTTAGATGCATATCATATTTTTTGCTGAGTTAAGTATTGTATGTAATTAGTTTTGCTACAACAAGTGTATGGGACATTGGAAAAAAGTTGAATTTCCCCATGGGGATGAATAAAGTATCTATCTATCTATCTATCACAAGTTTGTTAGGGTCATGTGCAGAGCAGTTGTCGTACCAAGCTGACATGAATCAGGGTAGGATGTTTTTTTTATAGTACATCAATAAAAACCGGTGAACTTAAAAAGGGTACATGCCAAGTTTCTTTAGCCCCTTGAGCAAGTAGTGGTGCTGGGACATTTGGTCGTGGTGTCTGTTGGCTGGACCTGGACGCTGTTTGTGATGTTCACACCTAGGAACTGAAAGTTTTCAACCTTCTCCACCTCAACACCATTGAGGTAGACAGGAACGTGTGTACCTCCCCCACATTCCCCGGAAGTCGATGACCAGCTCTCTTGTTTTGCTGACATTGAGGAGCAAGGTTGTTATCATGGAACCATGCCACTAGGTTCAATGACAGCAAAATAAAACAGGCCCCTTCACACCCGCCCACCAACGAGGACCGAGGACCAACCTTATTCGCATTACACATTTACACGTATCAGGAACCTGCTGTGGTGTGTTGGCCAGGGTGCGACATTCAACAAAAATCAACACAATTCAATAATTACAAAGAATTACATCAAAATAAAGTTTGAAATACAGATATGGAATAAATTGTGTGTAAATGCATACATACCAGCATGTTTTTACAATGTAAGCAACCTTACAAAATGTGAGGTTAAGTGTTTACAAGCCGGGTTAGTGATGGGGTAATAGAGGGGGTGGAGGGCTGACTAGAATTGTTGATCAGAAACTTTTAAGATGACATAGTTTTTGTTTTAATTGCCCTGTAATGCTTTCCAGATGGGAGCTTTTGGAAAAGGCATTTTTGCTGGGAGACAAGCATCCAAGCTCAAGACAATCTGCCTCCGGGCCTCTAGTCCATGGCTGTTGGATTCGCAGACTCACAGATGCAGGGCCTCCAACATTGGGCTTTGCTCTAGGACTCTCCATCGCACAATTTGCTGGTGGAGCTCAGTAGGAAGGACATTTTGGTTGGAGACTCTTCATCTGGACTGATAAGGGGTTGTCAGTGCATGTGGGGAAGATCTCCAGAAGCCATAACGATAGTGCAGCATTAAAAGAGTTTAAGGTTCAAAGACAATTTTATTATCAAAGTACATAAATGTCACCACATACAATCCTGAGGTCCTTTTCCCAGCTGGCCTACTCAGGAACGGTAACTATAACAGGATCAATTAAGGATCAATTAGAACGCAGAAGACAGCAAACTGTGCAAATGCAAATATAAATAAATAGTAAGGAGAACATGAGATAAGATAAAGAGCCCTTAAAGTGAGATCACTGGTTGTGGGAACATCTCACAGCTCGGGCGTTGGAGTTTGGAGGGCGATTCCCCGTCCTCTGTGAGAAGGTTTGTACGTTCTTCCCTTGAGTGCCTGGGTTACCTCCAGGTGCTCTGGTTTCCTCCCACAGTCCAAAGGCAAACAAGTTGGTAGGTTAATTGCTCATTGTAGATTGTCCTGTGATTATGCTAAGGTTAGATAGGTGGGGTTGCTGGGTGGTGCCGCTCGCTGGGCCGGAAGGGCCTGTCTGCATTGTATCTCTAAATTATGTAAAAGTGATGAGATCTGTGATGGTACGGGAGATCGTGGCCTAAGCTGGGTGGGCTTTCATTAGCTGGATTAAATTATGGCCCACCGTGCTGGCAAGTGGAAGAGTGTGCAGACTTTTGGTATCCTCTTTGATATTATTGGCTAGCTTACATTTTAAATTTTCCCCACTGATGACTTTTTGGTTGCCTTTTGTTAGATTTTTAAAAATCTCCCAATCCTCTAACTTCCTTCTGATTTTTGTTCCATTATATGCCCTCTCTTTTGCTTTTATGTTGGCTTTGAGTTCCCTAGTCAGCCATGGATATGCCATCCTGCCTTTAGAATGCATCTCCTTTGGGATTCTGTTCTTTCCAAATTGCTCCCAGTAACTCCAGCCATTGCAGATCTGCCATCATCCCTGCTGGTGTCTCCTTTCAATCAACTTTGGCCAGCTCCTCTCTCAAGCCTCTGCAGTTCCCATTACTCCACTGTAATAATGATACATCTTTCTTTAGCTTCTCCCCTCTCAGATTAGGTGAGTTCTATCATATTATGATCGCTGCCTCTGAAGAGTTCCTTTACCTTAAGCTCTCTAATAAAATCTGGTTCATTACACAAGACCCAATCCAGAATAACTGATCCCCGAGTCGATGCAACCACCAGCTGCTCTAAAAAGCTATCTCATAGACATTCTACAAATTCTCTGTCTTGCAATTCAGCAACAACCTGATTTTCCCAAACTACCTGCAGATTGAAATCCCCTTTGACATGCCTTTTCTACCTCCCATCCTAAATTGTAGCCTACATCCTGGCTATGGTTCAGTGACCTGCATATAACTCCATCAGGGTCTTTTTACCCTTGTAGTTTCATAACTTTACCCACTAGGATTCTACATCTTCTGATCCCATGTCACCTCTTTCTAAAAAATTTATTAAATTTTTTACTAGCAATACCCTCTGCCTGCCTGTCCTTTTGATACAATGTGTTTCCTTGGATATTAAGCTTGCAACTATAATCTTCTTTCAGCCACGACTCAGTGATGCCCACAATGTCATACCTACCAATCTCTAACTGTGCGACAAGATACTCTACCTTATTCCATATTCTGCCTGCACTCAAATAAAACACCTTCAGTCCTGCGTTCATCACCCTTTTGGATTCTGTCCCCCTTTTACATTGCAACTTGTTCCACTGACTGCAATTTTGCCCCATCATCTGCCTGTCCTTCCTGACAGTCCCACTACACTCTGGTTTTAAACTAACAGCCCTATCCTCAGCCCAATCACTCCAGTTCCCATTCCCCCTGCCAAATTTGTTTAAACCCTCCCCAACTGCTCTAGCAAACCCACCTGCGAGGATGTTGGTCCCCCTGGGCTCCAGGTGTAACCCATCCTTTCCGTCCAGGTCATACCTTCCCCAGAGGAGATCCCAATGATCCAGAGTTCTGAATCGTCACTCCCTACACCAGTTTCTCAGTTTCCCCTAGGGGGCTCCAATCAAACTTATCCTTATTGTCACAATAGTGCGTGGGGCAGGCACCTATCCAGAGACTGCAACCACGGAGATCCTGCTTTTCAGACTGGTTAGAAGGTTGGGTGCCTGGCAAACTTGCCCTGGGTCTCTCTGTTACCTCTGGCCTGTTGTGAAGTTTCATGCATTTTTTTATTTATTGCAGATCCCCGGAATCACTTTGCCCTTGGCCTGTGCTCTGCTCTAATCAGCTAATCCGTGCTCGTCTGCGGTGCTCTGCCTTAACGCGCTGTGTGGCTCCTGGCCATGTTGCGCAGGTCTGAACCGGACCCTGCTGTGTGGGCAGGCCACATCTTCCTGCTCCCGCCTTTACTGTTCCGGGCTCTGTGGACATTATTGCAGCAGGAAGATCCCATACTGGTCAGCTTTGACGAAGCATTGACTAGACATCCTGTAGAGAGCTTCTGCACCATAAAGAAGGCACGACAGTGCCTCTCCTTTCTTTGAAGTTTGCATAGATTCACATGCCGCCGGAATCTTCGGCAACCTCTACGGATATACGGTGGACAGTATCCCGAATGGTCGACTCGCAGCCTGGTATCTAAACACCAATGTCCAGGAGTGGAGAAGACTGCAGGAAGCAGTGGATACAGCCCAGTCCATCTGAGGCAAAGCCCTCCCCAGCACAGAGCGCATCTACACGGAGTCTTACCACAGGAAAGCAGCGACCGTCAACCACCATCAGTAACCCCCATGCCATGCTCTCTTCTTGCTACTACCGTCAGGTAGGAGGTGCAGAAGCCTTAGGAACCACACTCCAGGTTCAGGAACAGTTATTACCCTACAACCATTAGGCCTGGATAACTTCGCTCACCTCAACTCTGAACTGATCCTATGACCTTCAGACTTACTTTCAAGAAGTCTCTACAGCTCATGTTCTCTGTGCCATATTTTTTTTTTGCAATTTTCCCTCTTTTGCACATTGGTTGGTTATCAGTCTTTGTTTATGCGTGTTTTTTTCACAGATTTCTTTATTTTAAAGATAGAAGATAAAGGTGAGCTCTATTAGTCACACAAATACCGAAACATACAGCGAAATGCATTGTTTACATCAAATCAAATCAGTGAGGGTTACGCTGGGCCACCCGCAAATGTTTCCACTACCAACGTCACACGCCCACAACTCATTAACCCTAACCTGCACATCTTCGGAATGTGTGAGGAAACGGGAGCATCCGGGGAAACCCACTCCATGTTGGGGAGAACGTATAAACTCCTTGCAGACAGCGGTCGGAATTGAACCTTAGCAGGTACAGTAAAACGATGTGCCAACCTCTGTGCTACAATGCTTCCCTGTGTATTTTTCCTGTAAATGCCTGCAAGTTAATGATACTCAAGGTAGTCTCCTGACTTCCGTTCTTTCAACTGTGACTGGTTCAAGCCAGTTAAACAAGGTGACCCAGGCACAGAGCTTAACGAGATTACTGATTGTTCCTCCTGCACGCTTTCCACTTCACATAATAAATAGCCACTTGTTAGCAAGTTATTAGTAGAAAATGACTTGCTCTGATTAAATTATGCCAGAGCAAGAAATCAGTTCAAACAGTTCACAAAATGGAGGCTGCAAGGGTAATTCACAAAATGGCTGCCACCATTCCTGTTCACCGATTGTTGCTCTTTCTGGCCAACACAGCAAATACATGGGAATGTTATGCCCTATTGGTTTATGGCAATATTATGCCCTGGTGGAGTGCATAGGAGTGTTATTCTTGCTGGTTTTCCTCCAAGTTGGAATCCACCCTGACTTGGAAATATGGGCTAATGGTTACTGGGCTGACGACTTTTTCAAGCCTTTGGTGGTTTTGTCTCAAGAAAAAGACTGGCATATAAACGGGTCCTTTGGCCCGCAATGCCTGTGGTCGAACACGATGCCAAATCTCTCCCGCGTCCACATGAGAGAGCCGACTACAGACACTGAGATCTGGAACTCAGCAGCTCAGGGAGCATCTGTAGAGAGAAGTATAGAGCTAACGTTCCTCTGGAGCGTCTCGACCCAAAACATTTCGCTCCACTGATGCGCATCTCCCATGAATGAAAGAAAATTGGAGAGCTCCGTGGGATAGATGAAAATGGTCAGCGCGATATCACGGACTGAAGGGTCTGTATTGTGCTGTACTGTTTTGTGTTCCATGTGGGTGGGTGTTAGCGTGATGGTTAGTGCAATGCTTTACAGGGCTAACAGTAAGGTTGGGGTTCAACTCCTGCCACTATTGGTAAGGAGTTGGTGCTTTCATCCCAACACCATGTGATTTTCCTCCGGGTACTTGCTTCCTTCCACATTTCAAAGACGTATGGGTTAGGGTTAGCGAGCTGTGGGCACACTGTGTTGGCACTGGAAGCGTGGCGACACTTGCGGGCGGCCCCTGGCGGAATGCTCGCTGCTTCGATTTGACACAACGGACACCTTTCAGTTTGTTTTGGTCTGCATGTGACATATAAAGGTGTTGGTGCGTGGCCTAGTGGATAAGGCATCGGTCTAGTGATCTGAAGGTCACTGGTTCGAGCCTCAGCTGAGGCAGCGTGTTGTCCTTGAGCAAGGCACTTAACCACACATTGCTCTGCGACGACACTGGTGCCAAGCTGCTTGGGTCCTAGTGCCCTTCCCTTGGACAACATCGGTGGCGTGGAGAGGGGAAGGCTTGCAGTTTGGGCAACTGCCGGTCTCCCATACAACCCTGCCCAGGCCTGTGCCCCGAAAACCTTCCAAGGCACAAATCCATGGTCTCACGAGACTAACGGATGCCTATAAAAGGCATATAAAGTTAATCTTAAATCTTATTTTCAAAAGACCTGCCCACTGGGTTCCCTCAGTATTTTGCAAAGTTCCAGACACCTCAAAGGAAAGGGGTTCTTTGCAAATATAGTCGCCACCTAGCAAATAAAAGTAATTTGTGCACAGCAAGATCCCAGCAAGGTGACAATAATCAGTTGTGGTCACAATTTGGAGATATCGATGGCTACATTGAGACTTGATTCTCTAACCCTTCTCTGAACTTGTGTTGCGGGATAAGCTCTGGCCATCAGCCTGGGCTCTTGATTACGGCAAAGGAAACGTTTCTGACACTGCAGCGCACCTTCAGTTAGCCAGGAATTACAGGAAGAGAGACAGATTAGAGAACGTCCAACGTATAATTCTCCATAACTTCCGCCACCTCCAACGGGATCCTACTATCAAGCACATCTTTCCCTCCACCCCTTTTCTGCTTTTCGCAGGGATCGCTCCCTACGTGACTCCCTTGTCCACTTGTCCCCCCAATCCTTTCCCACCGATCTCCCTCCTGACACTTATCCTTGTAAGCGGAACAAGTGCTACACCTGCCTCACCACCATTCAGGGCCCCAGACAGTCCTTCCAGGTGAGGCGACACTTCACCTGTGAGTCGGCTGGTGTGGTATACTGCGTCTGGTGCTCCCGGTGTGGCCTTTTATATATTGGTGAGACCCAACGCAGACTGGGAGACCATTTCGCTGAACACCTACGCTCGGTCCGCCGGAGAAAGCAGGATCTCCCAGTGGCCACACATTTTAATTCCACGTCCCATTCCAATTCTGATATGTCTATCCATGGCCTCCTCTACTGTCAAGATGAATCCACACTCAGGTTGGAGGAACAACACCTTATATACCGGCTGGGTAGCCTCCAACCTGATGGCATGAACATTGACTGCTCTAACTTCTGTTTACGCCCCTCCTCCCCTTCCTACCCCATCCCTGACATATTTAGTTGTTTGCCTGTTCTCCATCTCCCTCTGGTGCTCCCCCCTCCTCCTTTCTTTCTCCCAAGGCCTCCCGTCCCATGATCCTTTCCCTTCTCCAGCTCTGTATCCCTTTTGCCAATCACCTTTCCAGCTCTTAGCTTCATCCCACCCCCTCTGGTCTTCTCATATCATTTCGCATTTCCCCTCCCCCCCACTACTTTCAAATCTCTTACTATCTTTCCTTTCGGTTAGTCCTGACGAAGGGTCTCGGCCCGAAACGTCGACAGCGCTTCTCCCTATAGATGCTGCCTGGCCTGCTGTGTTCCACCAGCATTTTGTGTGTCGTTGTTTGAATTTCCAGCATCTGCAGATTTCCTCGTGCTTGCTGATTAGAGAAAGGCTAGCTTTGTTTGTCACAGGCACATCGAAACGTCGAAACACGCAATGAAATACAGTGCCTCGCCGGCGTCAACAACCAACACTGTCCGCAGGTGGGCGTTGGCTAGCCTGCAGGTGTCACTACAGTTCTGGCAATGACATGGCACACCCATAACTCACTAACACTGACTCTTACACCTTTGCAACGTGGGAGAAACTGGAGGAGAGCCACGGATCACGGGGAGAGCACGCAGACATCTTATAGACAGCAGTGGGAACCGAGCCTCTACTGGTGATTGCTGGCACTGTAGATCTACGCTACCACACTGCACGGTTAGTGGGAAGCTCAAGGCCGCAGCCTTGTGTTAAGAGAACCATCTAGTGGAGTCAAAGCTGATACTACAGGTAGGTTCCACGTGGAAACCCAGTTCTTCAAAAGACACCGACTTGAAATTCTTTCCTTGACATTTCTGAAGAAGCCACACCAGCTCACACCTCCAAGGGAGGACTGAATAATCTCTGCACCAGGTTAATATAACTTGCTGGCAACCCTTCAGACAGACCATCCAAAGCCTGCAGCTGGACTCAGAGACTGGAAGTGTGATCCCAACACCCATCCGAGCGTTAGGCTGATAAACAGTAGGGTCACTTCTTGCTAAATAATAGATTACAGCAGCTCATAATCAGAGGCAAATTGCGCAGTGTTAATTGCTCAGGGAAAGGTCAGAAGAACATTGGATGTTTATATTAATTATAATTGTTTCGTTCCTTTCATCTCCGCCGCTCTCATTAACCCTGCGTTTTTTATCAAGGCAACTGTCGTATCAAGGCTGACTGACAACTTCAATCTAATCAGGCTCCAAAGTGTCTCTAATTATGATCCCACATTTATCGGTTGCTACCCCGCTTATAACCTTGCTGGAAGGGCCAAGGTCATGCAAACACTATGAATTAAGAGTAGGAGCAGGCCACTCGGCCCTTCGAGCCTGATCGAGGTCGAGTCTATTGTCCACTGAACTTGAATTTACTCTGTAAGGTCACGGTTGAACCTGGTTCAGCGTCAAATATGCAATACCTGCCCATCTCTGATAATCCTTCATTCACTTGTTCATCGAGAATCCATTTAACTCCGTCTTAAATATACTCAGAAACTCATCTTCCGTCCTTTGAAAGTGAGAGGACAGCCAGAGTCATTTTTTCCCCGGGGCTAATATAAGGGGCCATAACTTGATGGTGGTTGGCGGAAAGCAGAGGGGGGGGGAGTGTCTGAGGTAGGTTTTTTTTTCTGCAGGGTATGGTGGGAACATGGAACATATTGCCGGGGAGAGGGGAGTGTGGCAGAGGCAGTTATATTACAGACATTTAACAGACTCTTAGACAGGCTCCTGGATGAAAGAAAAATGGAGGGTCACGTGGGATGGAAGGGTTAGGTTGATCTTAGAGTAGGTTAACAGTGTGAGAAGAGATATTTGCCTCACTTCAGTCTTAAATGGGTGACTCCTCAATTTTAAACCATGACCCTCTTGTTCGAATTTTAATCAAGTCCCCTCTCGCCCCTCCCCCACCTAAAGCCCAGTGGATATGAGCCCATCCTGTTCGGTCTTTCATCATGCCCCTCGTAAACCTTTGAATTGCCACCAACGCAGCAAGACCAGTTGCTCATGCAATTCAGAGACCTGGTAGCTGTAGATACTGGCATCGGGAGCAACTCAGGAGGCCGAGCAGCATCTGTGGTGGGAAATGGCTTCTCTGTGGCTTCTCCAGTGGACTGGCAGATTTCCAGGCAACTTCTCCAGTGGACTCACAGAAATTCATAGCCTATGGGCCTTCGACTTCTCTAGTAGAAAAGCAGAGCTTTGCAAGGATTGGGCGTTTCATTTCTCCAGTAGGCCCACAGAGATTCGCAGGCACTGGGCCTTGACTTCTCCAGCGGACTCACAGAGACTTGCAGCCTTTGGCCTCCAGCCTTCAGGCCTCGACTGCTGGATTTCCGATCAATCTTCAGGCTTCGATCTTCGATATCAGCCCCAGGACTCACCAATAATAATGAATGAGGGCCTTGAATTCTAGGCCTCGAAATTCAGACTCACCGATGACGGGACCCAGAACACTAGGCCTTGTCTCTGGTCTTGCCAATTCGCGTACCTGGAGAGGCTACTGGCTCTTGTGCCTCTTGCCTGCACGGAAGTTTGATCCGAGAACCTGATAACTGATATTGGTGGGGGTGGTGGAGAAACCAGCCTTCATTCTCACTGGTCTGTCTGCCTGACATCTGTCCAAGGATTCCCTTCTTTCCACTCCCATATCACTGGCCTTCGAGCATGGGGCAGAGGCCTAGATATCAGCCTGACCTTTAATCCCCCACATCCCTGTCCCTAAACCCTAATCTATAGCCTTGGACCCCAAAACAATCCCTATTAACCCAAAAAACCTTAAAAGCAACTAAGCTTAAGCCACAAACACAACAGAGGACACAGCTCGGCACCATCTTGACTAGATCTAAGTCCACTTTTCCCTCTTTACCTCAGTGGTTGGTAAGTTGATGGAGAAGATCCTGAGAGGCAGGATTTATGAACATTTGGAGAGGCATAATATGATTAGGGATAGTCAGCATGGCTTTGTCAAAGGCAGGTCGTGCCTTACGAGCCTGATAGAATTTTTTGAGGATGTGACTAAACACATTGATGAAGGTAGAGCCGTAGATGTAGTGTATATGGATTTCAGCAAGGCAATTGATAAGGTATCTCATGCAAGGCTTATTGAGAAAGTACAGAGGCATGGGATCCAAGGAGACATTGCTTTGTGGATCCAGAACTGGCTTATCCACAGAAAGCAAAGAGTAGTTGTAGACGGGTCATATTCTGCATGGAAGTCAGTGACCAGTGGTGTGCCACAGGGATCAGTTCTGGCACCCCTACTCTTCCTGATTTTTATAAATGACCTGGGTGAGGAAGTGGAGGGATGGGTTAGTAAATTTGCTGATGACACAAAGGTTGGAGGTGTGGACAGTGTGGAGGGCTGACAGAGGTTACATCGGGACATCGGTAGGATGCAAAACTGGGCTGAGAAGTGGGAGATGGAGTTCAACCCAGATAAGTGTGAGGTGGTTCATTTTGGTAGGTCGAATATGATGGCAGAATATAGTATTAATGGTAAGACTCTTGACAGTGTGGAGGATCAGAAGGATCTTGGGGTCTGAGTCCATCAGACACTCAAAGCTGCTGCGCAGGTTGATAACGTGGTTAAGAAGACATGTCTTCATCAGCCATGGGATTGAGTTTATGAGCCAAGAGGTAATGTTGCAGTTATATGGGACCCTGGTCAGACCCCACTTGGAGTACTGTGCTCAGTTCTGGTCGCCTCACTACAGGAAGGATGTGGAAACTATAGAAAGGGTGCAGAGGAGATTTACAAGGATGTTGCCTGGATTGGGGAGCATGCTTTATGAGAATAGGTTGAGTGAACTTGGCCTTTTCTCCTTGGAGCGACGGAGGACGAGAGGTGACCTGATAGAGGTGTATAAGATGATGAGAGGCATTGATTGTGAGGCTTTTTCTCAGGGCTGGAATGGCTAACACGAGAAGGCACAGTTTTAAGGTGCTTGGAAGTAGGTACCGAGGAGACGCCAGGGGTAAGGTTTGTATTGTGCTGTAGGTTTTCCATGTTTCTATGATTCCTTCGGTTGTTTGCCTAAGAGCCTAAGTTCATAAGATGTAGGGGCAGATGTAGGCCATTCAGCCCATCGAGTGTGCTCCACCATTCCATCATGGTTGATTTATTATCCCTCTCAACCCCATTCTCCTGCCTTCTCCCCTTTATTTTTGATGCCCCTGCTAACCAAGAACCTATCAACCTCTGATTTAACTATATCTAATGACTTGGCCTCCATTGCTGTCTGTGGCAATGAATTCCCTCTGGCTAAAGAAATTCCTCCTCACCTCTGTTCTAAAGTGACATACTTGTACTCCAAGGCTGTGCCCGCTTCCACCACTAGGCCCACCATTCCTTCCATTTATGT
Organism: Hemitrygon akajei; assembly: GCF_048418815.1. Taxonomy (NCBI): domain Eukaryota; kingdom Metazoa; phylum Chordata; class Chondrichthyes; order Myliobatiformes; family Dasyatidae; genus Hemitrygon; species Hemitrygon akajei. The sequence continues at coordinate 23,418,227 of NC_133154.1, forward strand.
CTCCCTCTCTCTATATCGCTCCCCTTCATTCAACTCTTCATCTATTCCGCTCCATTCCCCCCTTTACCCCTCTCCATTACCCTTTCCTCCACTCCTACCAATCCTTCCTCCATCCCAACCCTCATCCTCCCCTCACTCCACTTATCTATCCCTAACTCCATCCCTCTATTTATTCCTCGCCTCCATGATTTCACTCATTCTTTCCGCGACAGTACAACACTAATTGAAAAGTAACGCATCTTTCCGATGATGTTCAATGGTTTCTTTCTCCATAACTGCTGTGCTATCATCTCTGTCCCGTTCCCTCTGATTATTAATGAATTCACTCCATCCCTCCATTTACCTACCTCTCTCATCCTCTTTTGCCCATTTGAGTCATAGAATCACATAGGATGGCCCTGTGCTGTCAGCAGAAATGGTGGGTGTTGGTTCAATTTAAATATTTAAGACAAGTTGGATAATTACAATAGGCAATAGGTGCAGGAGTAGGCCATTCGGCCCTTCGAGCCAGCACCGCCATTCAATGTGATCATGGCTGATCATGCACAATCAGTACCCGGTTCCTGCCTTCTCCCTATATCCCTTGACCCCGCTATCTTTAAGAGCTCTATCTAACTCTTTCTTGAAAGCATCCAGAGAATTGGCCTCCACTGCCTTCTGAGGCAGAGCATTCCGTAGATCCACAACTCTCTGGGTGAGAAAATTTTTCCTCAACTCCGTTAGGAGTTCAATTACATGGATGGGAGAGCTGTGGGCAAGGGGACTAGGCAGAATAATAGTTCGGTACAAACGAGATGGGCCGAATTGCCTGTTTTTGTGGTGTACTGCACTATGACTTGTGTTTATAATGCCCCTATTGACTGCTCTTCCCCCTCCCACTCTCTTCCTCTCTCTATATCCCTCCCTCTCCCCCCCTCCCTCCCTCTGTCTCTCCATGCAAAAGCAATTAATGAAGGTTCGCGCAGGAAGAAATGGTTTCATTACATCAATTAACTTGGGCGGCAGAGCAAGGTCAGAGTGTTAGAATGCTTCGCAGAGCACATGAGCAGCCTCGGCTCTGAGGGCTGTGAGACACGACCAGTTCATTCTGCGCTCTGGGTCTGCACCCCAGCTGGACAGTTCATTCACGGGGGGGGTGGGGGGGTGCTCCTCACTTGAACATCAATGTCAAATTCCAGAAGGCAAGGGAGCGGTCAGCAAACTATCTGAGTCTGGGGTAAATTGATTTATCATCGCCAATCGGACAGATTGCTTTGTTGCATCAGAATAGGGTTCAGAGTTATTCATTGCATGAAAACGTACGGTGAAATGTAAATCCGTACACGCAGGAACGCGCTGGGCGTGGCCTGTGAGCGTCGCCACGGTACAGCATGCCCACAATCAGTAACGCTGAGGTAGTACAGGAACGGAATGGAGAATAACAAGCCCAAGGGCGGCTTCTATCTCGATCTTATTGGACTCTTTGATAAGATGGACTCTTGAACTCACAATCTACCCCGAATCAGAATCAGGTTTGACATCGCTGGCGCGTATGTCGTGAAATTTGTTGTTTTGTAGCAGCTGTACATTGCAATGCTTTATAATAAAAGATGTAAATTACCCTAAGAAGTATACATATTTTTAAAAAATTAAGTAGTGCAAAAAGAGAGAAACAGGTAATGAGGAAGTGTTCACACAAAGTGCTGGTGGAACGCAGCAGGCCGGGCAGCATCTATAGGGAGAAGCACTGTCGACGTTTCAGGCCGAGACCCTTCGTCAGGACTGACGAAGAGATTATTATCTCTTACTATCTTTTCTTACAGTTAGTCCTGACGAAGGGTCTCGGCCCGAAACGTCGACAGTGCTTCTTCCTATAGATGCTGCCTGGCCTGCTGTGTTCCACCAGCATTTTGTGCATGTTGCTTGAATTTCCAGCTTCTGCAGATTTCCTCGGGAATGAGGTAGTGTTCATGGGTTCAATGTCCATTCTGAAATCAGGTGGCCGAGGGGAAGAAGCTGTTCCTGAATTGTCGACTGTGCGCCTTCAAGCTCCTGCACCTCTTTCCTGATGGTAACAGTGGGACGTCCTGAGTGATGGGAGCCCTCAATGACGGATACTGCTTTTTGAGGCATCGATTCTTGAAGATGTCCTGGATACTATGGAGGCCGGTGGCCATGATGGAGCTGACTGAGTTTACAACCCTCTGCAGCTTACTTTGACCCTGTGCAGTGGCCCCCTCACCCCCCTCCCCCCGTACCAGACGGTGACGCAGCCGGTTAGAATGCTCTCCACGGCACATCCGTAGAAATCCGCGAGTATCTTTGGTGACATACCAAGTCCCTCCAAACTCCTGATGAAATACGGCCTCTGTTGTGCCTTTGTAATATGTTGGGCCCAGGATAGATCTTCAGAGATGTTGACACCCAGGAACTTGAAACTGCTCACCCTTTCCTCTGCTGACCCCTCGATGAGGACTGGTGTGTGTTCCTTCCTGAAGTCCAGAAACAATTTCTTGGTCTAACTGACGTTGAGTGCAAAGGTTCTTGTTGCAACACCACTCAACCAGCTGATGTACCCCAGGCCTGCACACCTCCTCGTCACCATCTGAAACTCTGCCGACGATGGCTATGTCTTCGGCAAATTTATGGCATCTGAGCTGTGCGGAGCCACACGGTTGTCGGTGTAGAGAGAGTAGGGCAGTGGGCTGAGAGCTCGTCCTTGAAGTACGCGGCTGTAGCTAGTCAGCGAGGCGGAGGTGTTACTTCCCATCCTGAACAGACTGTCGTCTCCTGATGAGAAATCAAGGATCCAGTCGCAGAGGGAGGTACAGAGGCCCAGGATTTGGGGCTTATTAATTAGAACCGAGGGTACGATGGTGCTGAACGCTGAGCTGTAAACCACGAGCAGCAGCCTGATTGCTATAGCTTAGGTGATCCAAGACGAGTGGATGTCGGTAAGAGGTTGACAGGACTTGAGGGAATGAGTATAAGGACTGGTTGGTTCAGTTAGGGTTCTAGTCCTCGGTGTATCAAATCATAAGGGTCATAAATAGGGTGAATGCATACAGTCCGGACAAAAGGAATCAATAACTAAAGGGGCATAGGGTTAAGGTGAGAGGGGAAAGATAAATAGGGAGCCCAAGGAGCAATTTCTTTGGCCAGAGGGTTCAAAGTTCAAAGTTCAGAGTGAATTTATTATCAATGTACGTTCATATCGACACGTACACAAAAGATTCCTTTCCTTGCAGGCATTCAAAGGAAAGTAAAGCAATACAATAGAATCAGTGTAAAGCTACACACAAACAAAGACTGACAACCAATAGGCAGAAGAAAACAAATGGAGCGAGTACATAAATAAATAATGCAGACAACATGAGTTGCAGAGTCCTTGAAAGTGAGCGTGTAGGTTGTGGAATCAGTTTGGTGTCGAGGTGAGCGAAGCTTTCCACGCTGGTTCGGCTGCCTGATGGTTGAAGGGTAATAACTGTTCCTGAACCTGGTGGCTTGGGACCTAAGTTCCCTGTACCTCCTGTCCGATGGTAGTGGTGAGAAGAGGTGGTGAACATATGGAATGAGCGACCAGAGGAAGTGGTTGAAGCAGATCATATAAAAGACACTTGGTCAGGTACACGGGCAGGAAAGGTTCAAGACAGGGGTTTCCAACCTCTTTTATGTCACGGACCCCTGCCATTTATCGAGGGGTCCATGGTCCCCAGGTTGGGGACCCTTGGTTTAAAAGGATAGGGGTCAAATGTGGGCAAATGGAACTAGCTCAGAGGGGCATCTTGGTTGGCGTGGACCAGATGGGCCGAAGGGCCTGTTTCCTGTATAATAATGGCTCTGTGAAAAGCTGTTCCTATCTGTGCTGGGGCTTCACTAGGAGAGGGACTGAATCACGCTGCAAGATTCAGACTGTTTCCCTGGTATCTGGCGCCCTCTGCTGCAAAGCCATGTTACTACAGTTTCGGGACTGCTTTGGGATTTGAAGGTGCAATTATCAGTGTCATTTGTCACTTGTACATTGAAGCACTGGAGCACACAGAGAAATGCGTGTTTGCATCAACAACCAGCACATTCTGAGGACGTGCTGGGGTGGGGGGGGGGGCAGCTCGTTTCTGGCACCAACATGGCACGCCCACAACTCACTAACCCTTTGGAAAACGTGGGGGGGAAATTCATCCTGAGGAATTCCACACAGTCAGAGGGAGGATGTACAAACTCCTTACAGATAGAGGCGGGGGCTGAACCCCGATCGCCGGAGCTGTAAAGCGTTACGTTAAATTACACAGTGACTTAAGGCCATAAGCAGCGAGGCTTAAGAGTAGAATTAGGACATTCGTCCCATCGAGTCTGCTCCGCAATTCGACATTAGCTGATTCTCCCACTTTCTACCCTTAAACCTTAACCCTCTTACCGATCAAGAACCTATTAATCTCCACCTTAGTTACATCCAATGCTTGTGGCAATGAATTCCACAGATTAATCACCCTCTGGCTGAAGAAATTCTTACTCATCTCAGTTTTAGAGGGACCATCCCTTTATCCTGAGGCTGTGTCCTTGGATCTTAGAGTCACCCAGTAGACAGTCATAGAGCTATAGAACGCTACAGCACAGAAACAGGCCCTTCAGCCCATCTAGACCATGCCAAGTTATTAATCTGCCTAGTCCCATTGATCTGCACCCGGACCACAGCCCTCCATACTCCTCACATCTACGTATCTATCCAAGTTTCTCTTAAATGTTGAAATCGAACCTGACCTTCTGCTGGCAGCTCACTCCACACTCTCGCCCCTCTCTGAGTGAGAAAGTTCCCTGTCATGTTCCCCTTAAACATTTCACCTTTCACCCTCAACCCGTGACCCCAAGTTCTAGTCTCACCTAATCTCAGTGGAAAAAGCCTGCTTGCATTGACCCTATCTGTACCCCTCATAATCTTGTATGCCTCTATCAAATCTCCCCTCACTCCCGTACACTCCACAGAATGAAGTCATTCTGACCTATTCGACCTTTCCCTATAACTCAGGTCCTCGAATCCTGACAGCGTCCTTGTAAATTTTCTCTGTACTCTTTCAATCTTATTTACATCTTTTCTGTAGGTAGGTGACCAAAATTGCACACGATACCCCAAATTAGGCCCTACCGACATCTTATACAACTTGAACATAACATCCTATATCCTGTACTTAGTACTTTAATTCATAAAGGACAACGTGCAAAAAGCTCTCTTTACAAACCTACCTAACTGATAATTGCCACTTTCAAGGAATTATGGATCTGTTTTCCTAGATCCATCTGTTCTTCCATCCTCCTCTGCGCCTTTGCGCTCTCCATGTAAGTCCTACCCTGATTTTTCCTCTCAAAGTGTAACCCCTCACTGCATCAAATTCCATCTGCCAGTTTTCCAGCTTTCATAGTCTTCCTTGTTGTCCACTATACCACCAATCTTGGTGTCACCTGCGAACTTGCTGATCCACATTATCATCCAGATCATTGATGAAGACGACAAACAACAATGGATTCAATACTGATCCCTGCGGCACTCCACTAGGCACAGGCCCCTGGTTAGAGAGGCAACCATTTCTGGCTTCTCCAACAAAGCCAATGTCTAATCCTGTTTACTACCTCATCTTGAACGCCGAGCGACTGAACCATATTTACCATGCAGGACTTGTCAAAGGTCTTGCATAACTCCATGTAGACACATCCACTGCCTTGTCTTCATCAACTTTCCTGGTAACTTCCTCAAAAAAACCAAATAAGATTGGTTCAAGATGATCTACCACGCAGAAAGCCATGTTGACTATTCCTAATTAGTCCCTGCCTATCCAAGTACTTATATACGCAGACCCTTCAAAGATCTTCCAGTTATTTTCCCACTGCTGATGTCAGGCTCACCAGCCTATAATTTCCTGGCTTATTCATAGATCCTTTCTTGAACAATGGAATAATATTATCTATCTTCTAATCCTCTGGCACCTTGTTTGTAGCTAAGGATGTTTTAAATACCTCTTCAAGGGCCCCTTCAATTTCTGCACTAGCCTCCTACAAGACCCCAGGGAGCACCTTGTCAAGCCCTGGGGATTTATCCACTTAAATTTGCCTCAAGGTAGTGAACACCTCCTCCTCTGTAGTCTGTACACACTGCTGCTTTGCCTCACATCTACAGACTCCGAATAAATACAGATACAAAAATCCATTTAATATTTCCCCCACCTCTTTCATCTCCATGTATCAATGACCACTCTGATCTTCGAGTGGACCAATTTTGTCCCTTGCTGTCCTTTTGCTCTTAATATAGCTGTAGAAGCCCATGTGGTTCTCCTTCACCTTCTCTGCTAGAGCAACCTCACGCCTTCTTTTAGCCCTCCTCATTTTCTTCTTGTGTTCTCTTGCATTTCTGATACTCTTCAAATACCTCATCTGCTCCTTCCAACCTATACCTGCTACGCACCTCCTTCTTCTTAACCAGGGCCTCAATATCTCTTGAAAACCTAGGCTCCCTAAACTTGATATCTTTGCCTTTCATTCTGACTGGAACATACAAACTCTGTACTTCCAAACTTTCATCTTTGAAGGCCTCCCACTCACCAAGCACATCTTCGCCAGAAACCAACCTGTCCCAATCCACACTTGTCAGATCCTTTCTGATGCCATCAAAATTGGCCTTTCTCCAATTTAGAATCCCAACCCAAGGACCAGACCTATCTTTTTCCATAATTACCTTGAAACTAATGGCATTATGATCTCTTGATGCAAAATGTTCCCCCACACAAACTTCTGTCACCCTCCCTGTCTCATTCCCTAATAGAAGATCTAGTATCACACTTGCTCTAGTTGGGACTTCCATGTACTGATTAAGGAAACTTTCCTAAATATATTTGACAAACTCTATCCCATCCAGCCCTTTTACAGGATGGGAGTCCCAGTCAATATGTGGAAAGTTAAAATCACCTTCTACCACAACCTCTTGTTTCTTGCAGCAGTCGGCAATCTCACCACAAATTTGCTCCTTTAAATCCCACAACCTATTTTGTGATCTGTAGTGCAATCCCATTAATGTGATCATCCATTTCTTATTCTGGAGTTCCACTTATTTAACCTTAGTAGCTTGGTTCTCCAGTCTGTCCTGTCCGAGCACCGCTGAATCGTTTTCCCTGACTAGTAATGCCACCCCTCCCCCTTTAATTGCTTCCCACTCAATCGTCTAAAATAACAGAACCTTGGAACACTGAGCTGCCAGTCCTGCCCCTCCTGCAACCAGGTCTCACTAATGGCTACAATGCCATAATTCCAGGTGCTGATCCATGCCCTGAGTTCATTCACCTTACATACAGTACTCCTTGCATTGAAATAGATGCAGCTCAGAACATTAGGCCCATCAACCATGATTCCTGACTATGTATGTAGGCTTAATAACATCTTTCTTCACAACCTCTCCACTATCTCTTCTGCTGTTCTGGTTCCCATCCCTCTGCAACGCTAGTTTTAATCCCCCACCCCACCCTGCTCACCCCCCTGTGCAGCGCTAGCAAACCTTCCCGCTAGGATATTCATCCCCCTCCTGTTCGAGTACTAATTGTCCTGTCAGTACGGGCCCCACCTTCCCTGGAAGAGAGCCCAAAAAATCCAAACATTTGAAGCCCTCCCTCCTGCACCAACTCCTTAGCCATGTGTTAAAATGTATGATCTTCCCATTTCTGGTCTCACCAGCACATGGTATGGGTAGCAATCCTGAAATCATAACGCTGGAGGTCTTGTCCTTTAGCTTAGCATCTAACTGTCCAAACTTACTTTGTAGGACCCCGTTGCCCTTTCTACCCATGTCATTGGTACCAATGTGGACTGCAACCTCTGGCTGATCACCCTTCCGCTTAACAATGCGCTGGACTGGATGTTCCTGATCCCAGCACCCAGTACAAAACATACCAACCCAGGAATTTTGTTCTCATCCACAGAGCATCCGGTCTGTGCTCTTAACCATTGAATCCCCTATCACTACAGCTCATCTGTTCTCCCCTCTTCCCTTCTGAGCCGCAGAGCTAGATCCAGTTGCGGAGATCTGACCATTGCAGCTATCAGAGACAGTGGATGTCTTCATGCCTTCCCACATCTTGCAAGAGGAGCATTCCATTATCCTGCCTGGCATCCCCACTGCTCCAACTGTGCAATAAAAAAAGAAAGAAAGAAAAATGAAACAAAAATCTGTCCCAGCAGCCTCTGCCTTTCCTCACCGAAGCCTCTATGAACCGAAGCCTGAATTCTCCACTCTCACACTGTCCCACTCTCATGGTGGCCGCTCTGCTTAAATCCAAGCGTCTGATCATGCACAATCCAATGGCTCCAAGGGAACTGTGGTGTGGAGAACGTCCCGCATGCTCTCGCTCGCTTGTTTTGAAAATTCTCTCCCACTATGCAATCCAATGTCTAGTAAGCATCTCTGCATTTACTCTTCCCAGGCCCTTTGGTATCCAGTAGGTTCAAAGGTCAGAGTTGAAAGTAAATTTATTATCAAAGTGCATACATACAACCCCGAGATTCATTTTCTTGTGGGCACACTCAACAAATCTATAGAATAGTAACTATAACAGGATCAGTGAAAGATCACCCAACTAGGGTGTTCAGCCAGTGCGCAGGAGGCAGCAGACTGTGCAAGTGCAATAAGTAATGAGAAGATGAGACAAAGTTCTTGAAAGTGAGTCCATTGGTTGTGGGAACATTCCAATGCTGGGGCAAGCGAAGCTGAGTGAAGTTATCCCCCTTTGGTTCAAGGGTAGTAGCAACTGTTCTTGAACCTGGTGGTGCGAGTCCTGAGGTGCTTGTACCTTCTACCTGATGGCAGCAGCGAGAAGAGAGCATGGCCTGGGTGGTGGAGATCCCTGATGATGGACGCTACCCTCCTCCAATAGCGCTTCATGTAGATGTGCTCAATAGTTGGAAGGTCTTTACCTGTGATGGACCAGGCCTATGTTTTGCAGGGTTTCCCATTCAAGGACTGGTTTTTGTACCAGGCTGTGATGCAGCCAGTCATTATCCTCTCCACCACACTTCGATAGAAGTTTGTCGAAGTTTTAAATGTCATGCTGAATCTCCGCAAACTCCTAAAGAAGTAGAGGCACTGCTGTGTTTTCTTCGTGATTGCTCTTAAGTGCTGTGCTTAGGACGGGTCCTCTGAAGTAGCAACGCTTAGGAATTTAAAGTTGCCAACCCCCTCCACCTCTGATCCTCCAATGATTACTGGCTCGTGGACCTCTGGCTTCCCTCTCCTGAAATCCACAATCAGTTCCTTGGTTTTGTTGACATTGAGTGGGAGGTTGTTGTGGTGACACCACTCCACCAGATTTTCAATCTCCCTCCCGTATGCTGATTCGTCACCACCTTTGACTCGGCCAGTGACAGTGGTGTCATCGGCAAACTTGAACGTGGTGTTAGAGCGGTACTTAACCGCCCAGTCATAGGTGTGAAGCGAGTAGAGCACCCAGCTCTGTGGTCCACCTGTGCTGAGGGAGATCGTGGAGGAGATGTTGTTGCCAATTCAAACTGACTGGGGCCTACAAGTGAGGAAATCCAGGATCCAATTGCACAATGAGGTATTGAAGCCAAGGTCTTGGAGCTTATTGATTAGTTTTGAGGGGATGATGGTATTGAATGCTGAGCTGTAGTCCATAAAGAGCATCCTAATGTATGCATCTTTTCTGTCCAGATGTTCCAGGGCTGAGCGAAGAGCCAATGAGATGGCATCTGCTGTGGACCTTTTTGGCTGGTAGGCAAATTGGAGTGGATCCAAGTGGCCTGTGAGGCAGGAACCAATATGTTTAATCACCAACATCTCAAAATGCTTCAATTCAATTCAATTCAAGTTTAATTGTCATTCAACCATACATAAATACCCACGAATAAAGACAATCAAGACAATGTTACTCCGGGGTCAAGACACAGAACACAATACTGACAGTCACACACAGCTCAAACCATACATAGCACATACAAGATAGCAAGCACACGAAGACATCAGTAACACAGAGCCACACAAAAAATAATTGTCCAGAACCTGAGTCCGTGAACGCTGCAGAAATCTGCTCAATACAGCTTGTCTTCTGCTGAGCAAACACTGGAGAGCAGCGCCGACTCCGGCCAGATGCTGCGCCACACCGCCCCCAGTGGGGCGCACTGGTGCCAGTGCCTCTCTCTCGGAGGCTGTAAACAGGTGACAGATTCGTCACTGCAGATGTAAGTTCATCTGGGTGATAGTCCACCGCGCTCTTCTTGGGATTCGGCATAATGGAAGCCTGCTTGAAGCAGGTGGGTACCACACACTGCCGAAGCGAGAGGTGAAAGATCTCTGTGAGCGCACCAGCCAGTTGATCGACGTTGGTTTTTAGTCAAGGACCCCGTCCAGTCCAACACTTTTCATAGGTTCACCCGTCGGCTTCAGAGATTCAAATCATAGGATCATCGGGGGGATGTGGGAGCTCGCGCTAGTTCCTCCATGTTCCAATAATCAAAGTGAGCATAGAAAGCATCGAAGCCCTGCTGTCTCCCATGTCATTTGATCTAACTTTATAAGAGGTGATATCATTCAAGCCCTGCCACAGCTATAGAGCATCTCTCGTTGATTCAAGCTTGGTCTGGAAATTCCTCCTCGGCCATGAGAAGGCTAGCTGGAGGTCAGACTTGGTGCTTTTGTAATTTTCTTGGTCTCCAGACCTGAATGTTTCTGATCTGGCCCTCAGCAAGTTTCAGATCTCATGGCTCATCCAGGGCTTCTGACTGGGGAGAGATACAGTACCAATAAATAAGCAATAAATATCAAGAACATGAGACAAAGAGTCCTTGAAAGTGAGCCCACTGGTTGTGGGAACAGTTCAGTGATGGGGCAAGTGAAGATGACTGGTTTTCCCCCTCGCCCATCCTCCTGAACTCCTCTGAGTACAGGCCACAAGCATCATACGCTCATCATACATCAGCCTCTTCATTCCCAAATCATACTTGGGGCCCCTTTCTGGACCCTCTCCAGGGCCAGCACGTCCATCTTTAGATATGCTCACAATGAGCTACGGGTTAATTTAGCTTCTTCAAATGACGTTGCAAGGATGCTGGTTTAATTGGGAAGGAAAAACTTCTTCTCCCAGAGAGTTGTGGGGGTCTGGAATGCACTGCCTCGGAAGGCAGTGGAGGCCAGTTCTCTGGATGCTTTCAAGAAGGAGCTAGATAGGTATCTTATGGATAGGGGAATCAAGGAATATGGGGACAAGGCAGGAACCGGGTATTGATAGTAGATGATCAGCCATGATCTCAAAATGGCGGTGCAGGCTTGAAGGGCTGAATGGTCTACTTCTGCACCTATTGTCTATTGTCTATTGTCTATTGTCTATTGTCTATTGTCTATTGTCTAAGATCTGAGCAATGGTTGAAAGGGCAGAAACTGTTGGTATCAACCCTGGAGGGGCCTCAGGGGCTTGGACAGCATCAGTGAACAGGTGGCAGTTCAGGGTGAGAGCCTCTATCTGGACTGGAGAGGAAGTGGGGCGAGTGGGGGGGGGAGAATCCAGAATAAAAGGGATGGGGGAGGAGCACATGTTGGCAGGTGTTGTGAATCCAGGTGAGGGGGGAAGGCAGGTAGGTGGAGGAGGTTTGGATGAAAGGGATTGATGAGAGAAGCTGGGAGCTGATAGATGGAAGAGGCAAAGGGCTGAAGCAGAAAGAATTTGATGGACGAGTTTTCTGTATCGGGAACAGTGGGGTGATCCTATTAGAATAACCATATAACAATTACAGCACGGAAACAGGCCATCTCGGCCCTTCTAGTCCGTGCCGAACGCTTACTCTCACCTAGTCCCACCGACCTGCACTCAGCCCATAACCCTCCATTCCTTTCCCGTCCATATACCTATCCAATTTTACTTTAAATGACAATATCGAACCTGCCTCTACCACTTCTACTGGAAGCTCGTTCCACACAGCTACCACTCTGAGTAAAGAAATTCCCCCTTGTGTTACCCCTAAACTTTTGCCCTTTAACTCTCAACTCATGTTCTCTTGTTTGAATCTCCCCTACTCTCAATGGAAAAAGCCTATCCACGTCAACTCGATCTATCCTCCTCGTAATTTTAAATACTTCTATCAAGTCCCCCCTCAACCTTCCACGCTCCAAAGAATAAAGACCTAACTTGCTCAACCTTTCCCTGTAACTTAGGTGGAATAAGGATCTTCAAACTGGCAACATGTACAGAGAAAGAGACCATTCATCCCATCATGTTCAGACCAGCTGGAGAAGGATTGTCCATCTAATCCTACTTACCAGCTCTCTAAGGGCCACGTAGTTATGCCTCCCAGCTACAGTGATCTGGGTTCCATCCTGATCTCCAGCACTACCTGCGTGGAGTCCGCACGTTCATCCAGCAGCCGCTGGGCTTTCCCCCCGCTGCTCTGGTTTCCTCCCACGTCCAAAGACGCGCGGGGCGGAGGTTAATCCTCTGATGTAAAATGTCCCTCGTGTGTGGGTGCAGGGCACAATCTAGGGGGTGAGGGAGGGGAAAGTTCATGAAAACACTCAGAGAATAAAACAGAATTAGTGTAGCATCAGTAGATGTTAATGGTCGGAGCGTTAAGGAGTCTGTTTCCACTTTGCACCACTCCAGGACTCCATGTAGACAACTTCAACTGCTGCACTAGTTGCATGCCTCTGCCCAGTTTCAGCTGCCCCATCACTGGAATGTTCCCACAACCAATGGCCTCACTTCCAAAGGCTCGTCATCTCATGGTCTCAATATTTATTGCTTATTTATTTATTATTGCTATTTCTTTCTTTTTCTGTTCGTACAGTGTATTGTCCTTTGCGCACCGGTTGAACACCCAAGTTGCTGCAGCCTTTCTTTGGATTGATTCAGTACGCCTACAAGAAAATGAATCTCAGGGTTGTACGTACAGGTATACGTATCTTGATAATGAATTTACTTTGAACTTTGAGGTCAGGCAATATGCATGGAGGGGAATAAACAGTCAATAATTTTTGCCTTTCATCGGGCTTTCTGATGAAGGGTCTCAGCTTAACACACCAAATGTTAATTCTCCTCCATTGATGCTGCCTGACCTGCTGAGTTTGTGTGTGTTGCTTTGGATTTCCAGCATCTGCACAATCTATTTTGTCTCCACTTAAGCAGTTCCTTATTGCTCTTGGAATGGCCCTCTCCCCCTGCCTCCCCAACGCAGACTTTGGACAAGAAAATACTCCTCCTTACCCCTGGAATCCTTTGTCGGTTATTGTAGCTCTATCGCTTTGCTGAACACAAGAGATTCTGCACGTGCTCGAAATCTTGAGCAGCACACACCAAATGCTGGGGGAACTCAGCAGGTCAGGCAGCATCTATGGAGAGGAATAAACAGTTGCTGTTTTGGACCAAAGTCCTTTATCAGAACCTGACCTGCTGAGTTCCTCCAGCATTTTATGTGTGTTGCCCTGAATGTCCAGCATCTGCAGAGCCTCTTGTGTGGAATGCCCAGTTAGAGAAGGTTCCTATTCATTAAGTAACACACACCCAATGCTGGAGGAACTCAGCAAGTCAGGGAGCTTCTGTGGAGGGGAAATAAACTGTCGATGCTTCAGGGCAAGACCCTTTGGAACTGGAAAGGAAGGGGGGCAGAAGCCAGATTAAGAAAGTGGGGGGGGGGGGTGGGGAAGGGGAAGGAATACACGCTGGCAGGTGATGGGTGAGACCAGGTGAGGGGGAAGTAGGTGGGTGAGGGAGAGAGGGTGAAGGGAGAAGCTGGAAGATGATCGGTGGAAGGGATAGAGGCCTGAAGAAGAAGGAATTGATCGGAGATGACAGTGGGCCATGGAGAAAGGGAATGAAGAGGGCCACCAGAAGGAGGTGATAGGAAGCTGAGAAGATCCCTTTGTTGTCGCCTGGAAACAACAGTTTACAAGGCAGATGTTAGGGATATTTCAGAGACTCTTAGATAGGCACGTTCAGGTAGGAAAAATGGAGACCTTCGTGGAATGGAAGGGTTAGATTGCCCTTGGAATAGGTTAAGAGATTAGCAGAGCATTGTGGGCTGAAGTTCCTGTACTGCTCTCTACCGTCCTATGCTCTGCTCTCAGAGACCTGTTGACATGTACCCGGTATCTCAGTCTCCCTTGACACTGCTCAATAACCAGCCATTTTCTGTGTATTTCTTGCTTTGTTTGAATCAGGAAGGGCTAAGGTGTAATATCCCTCTTATCCTCCTGCATTCACCCCATAACCTTTGACACCCTCACTAATCAAGAACCTATCTTTAAATATACCCAATGACTTCCCCCCCCCCCCCCCACCCCACAGCCATCTGTGGCAATGCATTCCACAGATTCACCCCCTTCTGGCTGAAGAAAATCCTTCTCAGGGAGGGATCAGAAGAGGAGAGAGTGAGCAATTTCAAGTTCCTGGGTGTCAGTATCTCTGAGGACCCGTCCTGATCTAACATATCGATGCAGCTATAAAGAAGGCAAGACAGCAGCTATATTTCATTTGGAGTTGGCGAAGATTCGGCCTGTCAACTGAAACACTTGAAAGCTTCTGCAGATGTACTGTGGAGAGCATTTTGACTGGCTGCATCACCACTTCCTTGAATAGTCCAGAGGTGTATCCTGCATGCATAATTTGATAATAAAACAAACCTTTGGTATTGCGGGGGGGGGGCTACTGCTCAAGATCGAAGTAATTTGCAGAAACGTGTAAAATTAGTCAGCTCCATCATGGGCACCAGCCTCTGTAGCATCCAAGACATCTTCAAGGAACGGAGCCCTAGGAAGGCGGCGTCCATCATTAAGGACCCCCACCGCCCAGGACATGCCCTCTTCTTCATTGTTACCAACAGAATTGAAGTGTGGAAGCCTGAAGACATATGCCGAGTGATTCAGGAACAGCTTCTTCCCATCTGCCATCCAATTTCTAAATGGACATTGAACCCATGAACTCTACCTCCCTATTTTGGGACTTTTTTACACGACTTATTTTAATTTAACTATTTAATATACATACATACTCACTGTAATTCAGTTTTTTCTCTATATTTATTTATTGTGTATTACCTTGTACAGCTGCTGCAAAGTTAACAGATTTCACCACATATGCCAGTGATATTGAACCTGATTCTGATTCTCTGTTCTAAAGGGAGATCCTTCTGTTCTGAAGCTGTAACCTGCGATGACTCCAGTTCCAGTTTGAGTTAACTGAATTATTCTAACGCACTCCGACCTCCTGGACACATCACTGCTGCACGTGGGATTGGAATAGGAAAGGCTCCGCGCTCACCTCGAGTCGACTTCTGAAAATAACATTTAGGTTTCAAGCACAGTCTCAGGAGAGATCACTATTCTTTTAAGGCTCCTGACTTCATGTCTATTGCTTGGCAGGACCTCACTGGCCTCTGGGTCTCAGAGAACATACTGTGGGTTCTGATGTTCCTTCAGCTAGCTGTAAGGCCAAGTTTTGCATCTTGACGAGACAGATCGTTCCAAACATAAGTACACTGAAGTAGTAAAAACGGGAAAAGCAACAGCAGAATGCAAAATATAATCAACACACACAAAACGCTGGTGGAACGCAGCAGGCCAGGCAGCATCTATAGGGAGAAGTACTGTCGATGTTTCGGGCTGAGACCCTTCGTCAGGACTAACTAAAAGAAGAGATAGTAAGAGTTTTGAAAGTAGGAGGGGAAAATGTAGAACGATAGGAGAAGACCGGAGGGGGTGGGGTGAAGCTGAGAGCCGGAAAGGTGATTGGGAAAAGTGATACAGAGCTGGAGAAGGGAAAGGATCATGGGATGGGAGGCCTAGGGAGAAAGAAAGGGGGAGGGGAGCACCAGAGGGAGATGGAGAACAGGCAAATAGTGATGGGCAGAGAAAGAACAAAAAGGGGAGGGGGGAAAAATAAATAAATCAGGGATGGGGTAAGAAGGGGAAGAGGGGCATTAACGGAAGTCAATGTTCATGCCATCAGGTTGGAGGCTACCCAGCCGGTATATAAGGTGTTGTTCCTCCAACCTGAGTTTGGATTCATTTTGACAGTAGAGGAGGCCATGGATTGACATATCAGAATGGGAATGGGAGATGGAATTAAAATGTGTGGCCACTGGGAGATCCTGCTTTTTCTGGTGGACCGAGCGTAGGTGTTCAGCGAAACGGTCTCCCAGTCTGCGTCGGGTCTCACCAATATATAAAAGGCCACACCGGGAGCACCGGACACAGTATACCACACCAGCCGACTCACAGGTGAAGTGTCGCCTCACCTGGAAGGACTGTCTGGGGCCCTGCCCAGTCTGCATCGGGTCTCACCAATATATAAAAGGCAAAATATAATGTTGTTATTATAGAGAAAGTGTGGTTCAGGCAGACAAATAAGGTGCATAGGTCACAAGGGGGTAGATTAAGTGATCAGGGGTGGAATGGTGGCATAGTGGTTAGCACATTTGCTTTAGAGCGGCAGCAGTCATCAACCAGGGTTCGATTCCCGCTGCTGCCTATAAGAAGCTGGTGCGTACTCCCCATGATCTCCTCCGGGCGTTCTGCTTTCCTCCCATGCTCCAAAGACCGATGGGTTAGGGTTAGTAAATTGTGGACTTGCTACGTTGGCGCCGAAAGCATGGAGACACTTGCTGGCTGCCCGCCAGCACATTCTCGCTAATTTGATTTGACGCAAGTGCTACATTTCACTGTGTACGCTTCAATGTTTTCCATAGGAGTCCTTCATCATACAGGAGTCGCACTCCGGAACGGGATAACAGAGGGGATAGGGGCTGTCCTGAAGAATTGTTTTACCTTACATAAACGTGCACACTTGCTTGCATATGTGTGCGTGTGTGCATGCTGGCATGTACGTGTGCAGCCCCGTGGAGGGGTGTATGTTGGTCTGTGTGTGTGTACAGTATGTGGTTCCACGCCTGATTTCATCTGCTGCAGTATGGGCTCTAACCACTAGGGGGAGAGCTGCGCCCACAGATCTGGCATCGGGTTGTCGGGTTGTCGAAGTTTAACCCACAGAGGGGCACCCCCGCACTGCGTTGAAGTGTTGAGTGAGGAGGGGCCTGCACAGTTATTTGAATTTGCTATAACAAAACCATAAAAACGCATTGGCTGCCACAAAGTCAATTTATTATCAAAGTACATATATGTCACCATATACAACCCCGAGATTCGTTTTCTTGCAGGCATTCACGAGAAACTAAATAAGTACGAAAGGATTCATGAAAAACCATACATAAATATAGACTGACAAACAACCAATTTGCAAAAGAAGATAAAATATGGAAATAAAATCAATACTGAGACCATAAGATGCAGACACGAGGAAATCTGCAAATGCTGGAAGTTCAAGCAACACACACAAAATGCTGGTGGAACGCAGCAGGCCGGGCAGCATCTATAGGGAGAAGCACTGTCGACGCTTTCGGCCGACTCGAAGGGTCTCGGCCCAAAACGTCGACAGGGCTTCTCCCTATAGATGCTGCCTGGCCTGCTGCGTTCCGCCAGCATTTTGTATAAGTTGTAGAGTCTTTGAAAGTGAGCCTATGGGTTGTGGAATCAGTTCAGAGTTGCGGTGAGTGAGGTATCCACGGTAGTTCAGGAGCCTGATGGCTGTAGGGTAATAACTGGTCCTGAACCTGGTGGTGTGGCACCTAAAATATCTGAACCTCCTTCCCAGTGGTAGCAGTGAGAAGAGAGCGTGGACGGTAGAGGGAATGAAGGACCAGAGTGATTTCAAAACAGGGAGCAAATTCAGAAATCAGTGGTGACAAGGGACTTGGGAGTCCTTGTGCAGGATTCCCTGAAGGTTAACTTGCAGGTTGAGTCAGTGGTGAGGAAGGCAAATGCAACGTTAGCAATCATTTCAAGAGGACCAGAATATAAAAGCAAGGAGATTCATGTGAAGATTTGCAGGAAGGTAAGGGTTAACGTATGAGGGGTGTTCGCTTTGGACCAGTCTCGCTCTGGAGTTTAGAGGAATGCGGGGGGGTCTCACTGAAACCTATCGAGTATCGAAAGGCCCAGATAGAATGGATGTGGAGAGGATGTTTCCAATAGTGGGCGAGTCTACGACCAGAGGGCAGAGCCTCAGAATAGAGGGACGTCTATTTAGAACAGGGTCGAGGAGCAGTTTCGCGAGAGGGTGGTGAATCTGTGGAATTCATTGCCACAGACGGCTGTGGAGGCCAAGTCGCTGGGTATATTTAAAGTGGAGGTTGATAGATTTTTGATTAGTCAGGGTGTCAGAGGTTACGGGGAGAAGGGAGGAGAATGGAGTTGAGAGGGATAATAAATCAGCCATGATGGAATGGTGGAGCAGACGATGGGCCAAATGGCTTAATTCTGGTCCTATGTCTTACAGTAGGGGCCCTTGACAATGGAGGCTGCACTCTTGTGGCAGTACCCCTTGGGATTCAGATTGGTAACGCATTCATTTCTGATCACCACACCTGGAGATGTCTCCTCTCGGGGTGACACTGCTCTTTGTGGGGAAGGTCTAATAAGTGCTGAGAGAGACGGGCAGGGTGTTTCAGAGGACGGATAAAGGATGTTAGACTGGAGGGGGTGGGGTCATTCTTCTTGACCCAAAGAAGGATGTGGGGAGATTAGATCGAGCTGGAACAAATCGTGACTGTTTCAATAGCAGGGGGGAGATTTAATCTCTTCCTGTTAGATAACAGGTCAGGGACTAAGGAGCGGAGATATCAGGCTTTCAAGGTGGATGGGAGTAGTTTATAATCCACAGTAACAATCAGCTGGAGGAACTCAGTGTGTCGAGTGGCAATGGTGGGATGAAGGGTAGATCGAAACTGCGTCGAGACAGATGCAGTCGCTGATCAACCCGCTGCCCAGTGGCAACACCGTGCACGCGGCAGCAGAGCACGTTGCTGGTGAAATCGGGCTTGCGAACACGCTTGCACGAGGATCGATACTGTACTGCAAGGTACTGCGCTGCGCAAGAGTCTTAGGCACGTATACATAGCCAGGGTGCCTGAGACTTCCGTACAGTGCTGTGTCCGTCAACGTGGAGCAGACAGCGAGTTCGTAAACGTGGCGGGAGAAAGCATGGCGGGAATGGTGAGGGTGGAGCACTGCGGAAGGGGCGCGGGACAGGTGGCAGAGAAGGAGTGCCGGGGCCAGGGGATGGCATAGGTTGGCACGGGCGCAGATACCTCCAGCCCTGAGACACCATAAAGGTCATTTTACTGCAAACAAACTAGTTTACTGATCACTACAGAATGTCTTTCTGGTGCTTCCCACTCTCTCCCCTCTTCCTTCCCCTTTGCCCAACCATGATTCCCCTCTCCCACTCAAATCAGAATCAGGCTTATCATCACTCGCACATCATGAAATGAGTTTTTCTCTGCAGTGGCAGTGCAGTACAATACATAAAATTATGACAGTACTGTGTAAAAACCATAGGCACCCTATCTATCTATCTATCTATCTATATATATACAGATGTTACATGACACAGTACAAAAACTAGACTGAACTACGTAAAAAAACCAACACAGAGAAAGCTACACTAGACTACAGACCTACCCAGGACTGCATAAAGTGCACAAAACAGTGCAGGCATTACAATAAATAATAAGCAGGACAATAGGGCAGTAAGGTGTCAGTCCAGGCTCTGGGTATTGAGGAGTCTGATAGCTTGGGGGAAGAAACTGTTACATAGTCTGGTCGTGAGATCCCGAATGCTTCGGAGCCTTTTCCCAGACGGCAGGAGGGAGAAGAGATTGTATGAGGGGTCCTTCATAGTGCTGTTTGCTTTGCAGATGTGACCACTGATGCAAACAATCTCCGAAGAGTATTGGTAATGGCTTGGGTCACCCATCTCGTAAAGACACTGGCCCGGAAGAAGGCAATGGCAAACGACCTCTTAAGGAAAATTTGCCAAGAGCAATCATGGTCGTGGAAAGACCACGGTGCGTACACGGCACGTAATGAACGGCTGAACCATAAAACACGTCTGCGGGATGTGGGAGGAAACCAGAACAGCCGAGGGAATCACACGTGGTCACAGGGAGAATATACAAACTCTACACAAGCGGGGCCCCAAGGTCAGGGTCAAACTCAGATCTCCGCAACTCCCATTCCAATGCAGTCCAACTATGGAGGTAATGCAGGTCAAAGTCAAAGTCGAGCAAAGTTAAAGAGGAATTTGATAGGTACGTGGACAGGAGGTGTATGGAAAGGCAAGTGCAGATCAATGGGACTAGGTAGAAAAATAGTTCAGCATGGACTAGAGGGGCCAAAGGGCCTGCTTCTGTGCAGTAGTACAAGCCTACATATGCACGGGTGCAATGAAAAACGTGCTTGTAGCAGCATCACAGGCACAGGGCGTCAGATCAGCAGCATTCACAAAAAACTTAAACATAAATTATACATAATTTTTACAGGAAGGAACCCCCAACAAAGGCAGGAGGTCCGCCACAGTACAAAGTGCTCGAGGTGGATATGGTGCCGCTAAACCGTGGAGATTAGGGCTGTGCCGGCTGGTTCGAGAGCTGAACGTTTGAAGGGAAGCTGCCGTAGCCGTTGCTGGCCCAGGTGGTGTGGGTCTGCAGGTTTCTCTACCTCCTGCCTGGTGGTATCTGCGAGAAGGTAGCATGGCCCAGACGGTGGGGGGATCTGTCGTGATGGATAGGAGAGCTGCACAGTGATAAAGGCCAAATTCTGACAACCGTGGCTAACGCAGGAATGTACGCTGGTCAATTATTGATTGAGAGATGCAGCATGGTAACAGGTCGGTCTGACCCAACAGGCCCGCACTGTCCAATTACACCCATATAACCTATTAACCTTCCAACCTTTGGAATGTGGGAGGTAACCAGAGCACCTGGAGGAAACCCACGCGGTCATGGGGAGAACGTACCAACTCCGTACGGACAGCAATGGGAATTAAACCCAGATCGCTGCTGTTGTAGCAGCATACGCTACCATGGCACCCCCCTCGTGTAAACAAGCAGAGGTTGGGCTGAAGGCCTGCTTCCACTTGTACAACACTAGGGCACGGCAACTGCAAATCCTACCGCCCTTCACCGCCCCTACGCGGCTCCCAGCTCTCAGGCCGCCACCCCGCGTGCGCTGAGGGCATGAGTAAAGCGGAGCGGCCCCAGCTGATTCGGCCTTCGGCACTGCCAATCACCGTCCCTTTTGTTCGACGCGAGCCACCGTCCCCCCCACGACACCAATCTCCCGGCTTGTCTTTGTCTGGTGTCTCCAATGCTGCTGGCCAGGATCAGCTCTAATCCAGAGCACATTAGAATTCAGGACAGCTCCCAGAGGTTGAGTCAAAGATTCTAAAAATAGTTAGCTGGTAACCGGCTACAGTCAGATATTTATAGAATGACTGACTGTCTCTCCTGACATGAACTGTTTGCATATCTATCTTTTAAAGTCTCCCCCTCTCTTTTGACACCCCTTTCTTACCTCCCTCCTTTGACTATATTTCTCCCTTTTGCCCGATCCATATTAATTTTGCAAATATCTGTGTATTGCTTTGGGGTTTCGCAAAAGAAACAAAAATAGTTCCTGACCATTTCTCAAAGTAGACATGGTTGATGGAGGTCTCTGTGATTCCCAGGCTGAGGTCTGCAGACCTCATTTCCATCGCGAGTACTAGCCCCACTACCACTTGCCACGTAAACACACCTAACCAAACTAACTTACAACTCCGCAGTGGATTCAAGGGAATTACAGAGGCATGAGAGCGGGACTAGCTGAAGTTGATTGGAAGGGAACACTAGCAGGGATGATGGCAGAGCAGCAATGGCTGGAGTTTCTGGGAGCAACTTGGAAGGCACAGGATAGATACAGCACATCACAAGAGTGGGAATAAAGGGAACCTTTTCTCGATGACTAGTGGTGTTGCACAGGGCTTGCTTCTTTTCTCACTGATTTGGACGATGGAATTCATGACTTTGTGGTCAAATCTGCAGACGATACAAAGATAGCTGGAGGGGCAGGGAGTGCTGAGAAACAGGGAGTCTGGAGAAGGATTTGGACAGAATGGGCAAAGAAATGGCAGATAGAAATAGTGTAGAGAAGTGTATGGTCTTGCACTTGGGTAGAAGGAATGAGGGCATTTTAAACGGGGAAGAAATTCAAATATCAGAGGTGCAAAGGGACTTGGGAGTCCTTGTGTAGGATTCCCTAAAAATTAATTTGCAGGATATTCAGTGGAAAGGAATGAAAATGCAATGTTGACATTCATTTTGAGAGGGCCAGAATATAAGAGTGAACGTAATGCTGTGGCTTTAGAAGGCAGTGGTCAGACCACACTTGTGAATAGTTTTGAGCACCTTCTCTAAGAAAAGATGTGCTGGAATTGGAGAGGGTTCAGAAGAGGTTCACAAGAATGATTCCAGGAATGAAAGGGTTAATGTATGAACTCTGAACCTGCACTCACTGAAGTTTAGAGGAACAATGGAGGAATCCCATTGAAGCCTATCGAATATTGAAAGGTCTAGATGTAGTGGACACGGAGAAGGTGGTTCCTGTAGTGGGGGGGAGTCTGGAACCACAGGGCACGGCCTCAGACTAGAGGGACATCTGCTTGGAACAGAGATGATATGCTGGTGAATCTCTGGAATTCGTTGCTGTCGTAGCTGTGGAGGCCAAGTCATTGGGTATATTGGCAGAGCTTGATAGGTTCTTGATTAGTTAGGGTGTTAAAGGTTATAGGCAGAAGGCAGTAGAAGGATTGAGAAGGATAATAAATCAGCCATGATGGAATGGTGGATCAGACGATGGGCAGATTGGCCATTATGCTCCTATGTCTTATGATGTTCTGGGCTTTCTATCCTGAAGCTGTTCCCTTTGATTTGAGAGATTAGGGTGGAGAAGTGGCAGATGAAGTTTAATCCGGGAAAACGGGAGATGTTGCACTTTGGCAGGTTATATGTAAGGGGAAATTATACAGTTAGTCACAGGACTATTAATGGTATTGACGCGCAGAGGAATATTTGTGGTCCAGGTCTATAGCTCATTGAATGAGGCCAAACAAGTAGATAGGGTGGCAAAGAAGGTATACGGTATTCTTGCCTTCATTGATTGGGGTATTGAGTCAGCAAGTCATGTTGTAGCTGCACTGAAGTATGGTTTGTCTGCACTCACAGTGTGGTCTGCTCACCCCATTACAAGAAGGATGTGGAGACTTTGGAGAGGGAGTGAAAGATGTTCACCAGGCTGTGGTCTGGATTAGAGGGTATGAGCTGTAAGGAGATACTGAACAGGCTTGGCTGGTTTCTCTGGAGGGTCAGAGGCTGGGGGGAGACCCGATAGAAATTCATAAAGTTGTAAGAGTCCAATCACAAACACGAGAAAATCTGCAGCTATTGGAAACCCAGGGCAACACGTTCAAACTGCTGGAGGAACTCAGCGGGCCAGGAGCATCTATGGAAAAGAGTAAACAGTCGACGTTTCGGGCCGAGATCCTTCATCAGGACATAGATAGGGTAGGCAGTCAAGCTCTGTCCTGGGGTAGGAATGTCAAAGACTGGAGGGGAGGTGGGAAGGTGTTTAAGGGGGGTCTGTGAGGCAAGTTTTTTAGAACAGAGAGTGGTGGGGGGTGACTGGAACAGGCTGTCAGGGGAGGTGGGTAGAAGCAGCTATGATAATGGCATTTAATCGGCTGTTAGGCGGACACAAGGAACCCCGCCATCCAGGCCAAGCTCTATTCTCTCTGCTGCCTTTGGGGAAAGGCACAGGAGCCTTAGTCCCCACGCCATCAGCTTCAGGGCCAGTTATTACCCCTCAACCATCATGGCTCCAGAACCAGAGTGGGCAGCTTCACTCACCTCGACTCTGAACTGAATTCAGAGTTAAGGTGAGTCCTTTGAAATGAACAGACTCACTTTCAAGGACTCTGCAGCTCAATATTATTTATGAACTTATTACTATGAGCGGTAATGGTATTTGCAGTTTCATTTCTTTTGTACATTGGTAGCTTGTCAGTCCTTGTGTGTAGCTTTCAATTGACTCTGTTGTAGTTCTTTGTTCTACTGTGAATGCCCACAAGGAAATGAATCTATGCTCTGATAAGAAACTTACTTTTAATCTTTTGAGCATTTTGAACATGAACAGGCAGGGAACAGAGGGATATGCACCACCTGAAGGTTGCAGTGGGGCAGTATGGTAGCGTAGTGATTAGCACAATGATTTTCAGTACTGGCGACTTGGGTTCGGCTCCTGCCTCAGCCTGTAAGGTGTCTGTATATTCTCCCCGTGACCGTGTGGGTTTCCTCCGGGTGCCCTGGTTTCCTCCCACAGTCCAAAGACGTACCGGTTGGTAGGTTAATTTGGTCTTTGTAAAATTGTCCCGTGATTAGGCAAGGATTAAATTGAGGATTGCTGTGCAGTGTGACTCAAAGGGCTAGAAGGGCCTATTCTACCCTATCTCAATAAATAACTAATAGAGACAGAAAAGATTTAGTTCAATTTGGCATCATGTTTGGCACAGATATTGTGTGATGTACTATATTGTATGTTCCATGTTCTGTGTTCAGCTTAATCCCAAAAACACTCTTTCTGAATTTCTGCCATGTCTTTAGAGCAGCCAGTCCATAGGTAACAAGCAAACTTATTGTGCAGGATGCAGGGAGAGAGACAGTGTGACGCAATAATGTCATGGTGAAAAATGTTCAATATTAAACCACTGGCGGATTATACAGAGAATCTAATTTCTCATTATATGTAAAACGAGGAGGCCTAATGTAAGACCACTTTGACATTAGCCACACTGGTTGGCGTCCAGGGATACATTGCGCCTCTGGTGAGGGGGTTTGTCATGTCCATTCCGGGGCACCTCACTTCCCTTTGGTCCCCCACCGGGCACTCAGCTCTCACCTGTGGCTCCAAGTAGCTGTTTGCCTGCGACAGTGGCCACATCCTGGTACACCGCTTGGACAGGTGGGCTAAACCAGGCGAGGGTAGTCGGCAGCCTCATACCCCAGTGAGATAGGGACATGCCTCTCCTGCAGGCGAATTCAGCTCCGGTGGACTGGGTGGATGAGATCTACAGTGAGATCCAATGACCAGGAAGGTGGTACCGCAACGCCCCCGCGGAGAGCGGAGAGCAGGACAAGGCACAGAAGACGCCAGGACACCCACTGTAACCAAGGGAGACCCCATTTTGTGACTCTTGTTTGTACCAGTGGAGCCGAACTTCTGAGGTCGAGAGAGTCAAGCTTTGCAGCAGCTTCTCCTCTTTTAAAAACTCTCCTGCACAGGTTTCCTGTCATCATCAGAGATGATGGACAACCACCATCCATACTGGTTCATCAGAGATGATGGACAACCACCATCCATACTGGTTAAAGTCATTGAACAGAAACTTTGATTTTGTTATTCTCTCTACAGGCGCTGACTGGTCTGTTGAGTATCCCCAGCACATTCTGTTTTGCCACATACTGACTGCAGTTAACATGCTGAACACACCATCATCGGATTTCGAGGTAACCATGGATGAGTGGATGCAAGCAATGATTATCCACTTTGTCATTCATTCCAAGTACATCCTCAACCCTCCCCCGTGTCAGACCTGGCCAGATGTTTGTCACCTTGCTTCACGGCGTTGATTACAGTGGGCAAAGTCCATCACACTCTCAATACTTATCAGACTTTGTTTTGTCAGACGGTGGTGAATCTGTGGAATTCATTGCCACAGACACGGAGGCCAAGTCATTGGATATGTTAAAAGTGGAGGTTGATAGGCCCGCGATTAGTCAGGGTGTCAAAGGTTACAAGGAGAAGGCAGGAGTATGGAGGTTGAAGGGGATAATAAATCAGCCTTGATAGAATGGCGGAGAAGAATCAGTGGACCGAATGGCCATCTCTGTGCCTATGTCTTCCGGACTTATGGTCTTATGGTCCAACGTGGGGAAGATCCGGGGATTATTCTCTTGTGTTTGACATTTACCTCCCCATCTGAGGAAACTGGTAGACAGTCAGAAAAGCTCACTGAGGTTGGTTGATGCTGGAAATCTGAAAGAGGAATGGATAATGCCATCGAAATACTCAGGCTATCACTGCGTCAGTGGAGAGACAACCAGATAATGTCCCTCCTGAATCATTAACTCTGTTTCTCTCTCCAGGCTAACTCCCTGAGGTTCCCTAGTGCTTTCTGCATTTACTTCAATGCTCAATAACTCTACTGCAGTTGTGCATTTGGGAATTCTGGTGCTTTCTTATTGTAAGTGACATACATTGGAAAAATTGGAAAGTCCTGCTGTAACTGAACAAGGAGTTGGAGAGAGCACACCACTCCACTGGACAGTGCTGTTTCAAGTTCACAGTGCAAAGTTCAAAGTAAATTTATTATCAGAGTACATACATGTCACTATATACTAACCTGAGATTCTTTTCTTACAAACATTTGCAGTAAAGTACAAAGAAATGTAATAGAAATCTCTTGTGAGACCACACTTAGAGTATTGTGTTCAATTCTGGTCAGCTCATTATAGGAAGGATGCGGAAGCTATGGAGAGGTTGCAGAGGAGATTTATCAGGACGTTGCCTGGTTTGGAGAACAAGTCATATGAAGCAAGGTTAGCAGAGCTGGGACTTTTCTCTTTGGAGCGTAGAAGAATGAGAGGGGACTTGATAGAGGTCTACAAGATTATCAGAGGCATAGATAGGGTGGATAGTCAGTACCTGTTTCCCAGGGCACCAATAGCAAACACCAGAGGGCATATGTACAAAATTAAGGGAGAGAAGTTTAGGGGAGACATCAGGGGTAAGTTTTTTACACAGAGGGTTGTGAGTGCCTGGAATGACTTGCCAGGGATGGTGGTGGAGGCTAAAACATTAGGGGTATTTAAGAGCCTCTTGGACAGGCACATGGATGAAAGAAAAATGGAGGGTTATGGGGTAGTGTGGGTTTAGTACTTTTTTTTAAGGATTATATGGGTCAGCACAACATGGAGGGCTGAAGGGCCTGTACTGTGCTGTGGTGTTCTGTGGCTCTATGGTTCTAATCAATGGAAAACTATATGCTAAGACTGACAACCAATGTGCAAAAGAAGACAAACCGTGCAAATAAAATAATAAGTAAGTAACACTGAGAACATGGGCTGTAGAGTGTTTGAAAGCAGGTGAACAGGTCAGTGTTGAGGTGTTTGCCTCAGGAGACTGGTGTCTGAAGGGCAAGAACTGGGCCTGAACCTGGAGATGTGTTGGACCCAAGGCTCATTTGTCTCCTCACTGATGACAGCAGCAACATGAAAGCGTAGACTGAGTGGTGGGGGGGGGGGGGGGTCTTTGATGATGAACAGTACATTATGGGTTAAATCCTCCCAACCACTGAGCTCATCAATATGAAATGTTGTCGTAGAAAAGCAGTATCCATTATCAGCGATCCCCACCACCCAGGCCATGCTCTTTTCTCACTGCTGCCATCAGCTGGAAGGTACAAGTGCCTCAGGACTCACTCCTCCAGGTTCAAGAACAACTATTACCCCTCTTGAACAAAAGGGGATAACTACACTCACTTAAGGACTCTTTTATCGTTATTTCATGCTTGTTATTTTTGGTCTTTGTTACCTGCACTTGCACAGTCTATATAACCATATAACAATTACAGCACGGAAACAGGCCATCTCGGCCCTTCTAGTCCATGCTGAACGCTTACTCTCACCTAGTCCCACCAACCTGCACTCAGCCCATAACCCTCCATTCCTTTCCTGTCCATATACCTATCCAATTTTACTTTAAATGACAATACCAAAACTGCCTCTACCACTTCTACTGGAAGCTCATTCCACACAGCTACCACTCTCTGAGTAAAGAAGTTCCCCCTTGTATTACCCCTAAACTTTTGCCCCCTAACTCTCAACTCATGTCCTCTTGTTTGACTCTCCCCTACTCTCAATGGAAAATGCATATCCACGTCAACTCTATCTATCCCCCTCATAATTTTAAATACCGCTATCATCCCCCCTCAACCTTCTACACTCCAAAGAATAAAGACTTAACTTGTTCAACCTTTCTCTGTAACTTAGGTGCTGAAACCCAGGTAACATTCTAGTAAATCTCCTCCGTACTCTCTCTATTTTGTTGACATCTTTCCTATAATTTGGTGACTCCAAATACTCCAAATTTGGCCTTACCAATGCCTTGTACAATTTTAACATTACATCCCAACTCCTATACTCAATACTCTGATTTATAAAGGCCAGCATACCAAAAGCTTTCTTCACCACCCTATCCACATGAGATTCCACCTTCAGGGAACTATGCACCATTATTCCTAGATCACTCTGTTCTACTGCATTCCTCAATGCCCTACCATTTATCATGTATGTCCTATTTTGATTAGTCCTATCAAAGTGTAGCACCTCACACTCATCAGCATTAAACTCCATCTGCCATCTTTCAGCCCACTCTTCTAACTGGCCTAAATCTCTCCGCAAGCTTTGAAAACCTATTTCATTATCCACAACGTCAACTATTTTAGTATCATCTGCATACTTACTAATCCAATTTACTAGCCCATCATCCAGATTATTAATGTATAATGTTTACAGTTTTCAGATCACATTTACAGTTACTGTTCTATATGTTTGCTAAGCAAGCCTGCAGAAAAAGAATCTCAGGGTTGGAAGTAGTGACATGTAAATACTCCTGGCATCTTCTCCAAAGTCCAATTCCGGTACTACTGTACTACGCTCTAAAGAATAAAGGCTTAACTTGTTCAACCTTTCTCTGTAACTTAGGTGCTGAAACCCAGGTAACATTCTAGTAAATCTCCTCTGCACTCTCTCTATTTTGTTGACATCTTTCCTACAATTCGGTGACCAGAACTGTACACAATACTCCAAATACTACAAACTGGTGATGACAGCTGTAGGTGTACAGGAGCATTACCACCTACACATCGTATATCATCCTCATTCACAAATATATCGCCATTAGTTCTTCACCAATACCTGGAATTTGCAATGGGGGCATGCCTCGACCGGAAGTACAGGTTCACCATCATCTGCTCAATGACTTAGGGTACAGGCACATGTATGCTGGTCAGAGAGTGACAGTTATAGAGTCATAGAAACAGAAAGTCAAAGAGTCAGAGATCAGAGAGTCAAACAGTTATAGAGTCATAGAGACAGAAACTCAGAGAGTCAGAGATCAGAGAGTCACACAGAGACAGAAAGTCAGAGAGTCAGAGATCAGAGAGTCAAACAGCTATAGAGTCATAGAGACAGAAACTCAGAGAGTCAGAGATCAGAGAGTCAAACAGTTATAGAGTCACAGAGACAGAAAGTCAGAGAGTCAGAGATCAGAGAGTCAAACAGTTATAGTCACAGAGACAGAAAGTCAGAGAGTCAGAGATCAGAGAGTCAAACAGTTATTGAGTCATAGAGACAGAAAGTCAAAGAGTCAGAGATCAGAGAGTCATACAGTTATAGAGTCATAGAGACAGAAAGTCAGAGATCAGAGAGTCATACAGTTATAGTCACAGAGACAGAAAGTCAGAGAGTCAGAGATCAGAGAGTCAAACAGTTATAGAGTCACAGAGACAGAAAGTCAGAGATCAGAGAGTCAAACAGTTATAGAGTCATAGAGACAGAAAGTCAGAGATCAGAGAGTCAAACAGTTATAGAGTCACAGAGACAGAAAGTCAGAGAGTCAGAGATCAGAGAGTCAAACAGTTATAGAGTCACAGAGACAGAAAGTCAGAGATCAGAGAGTCATACAGTTATAGAGTCACAGAGACAGAAAGTCAGAGATCAGAGAGTCATACAGTTATAGAGTCACAGAGACAGAAAGTCAGAGAGTCAGAGATCAGAGAGTCAAACAGTTATAGAGTCACAGAGACAGAAAGTCAGAGATCAGAGAGTCAAACAGTTATAGAGTCATAGAGACAGAAAGTCAGAGATCAGAGAGTCATACAGTTATAGAGTCACAGAGACAGAAAGTCAAAGAGTCAGAGATCAGAGAGTCAAACAGTTATAGAGTCATAGAGACAGAAAGTCAGAGAGTCAGAGATCAGAGAGTCATACAGTTATAGAGTCATAGAGACAGAAAGTCAGAGAGTCAGAGATCAGAGAGTCAAACAGTTATTGAGTCATAAAGACAGAAAGTCAAAGAGTCAGAGATCAGAGAGTCATACAGTTATAGTCATAGAGACAGAAAGTCAGAGATCAGAGAGTCATACAGTTATAGAGTCACAGAGACAGAAAGTCAGAGATCAGAGAGTCATACAGTTATAGAGTCACAGAGACAGAAAGTCAGAGATCAGAGAGTCAAACAGTTATAGAGTCACAGAGACAGAAAGTCAGAGAGTCAGAGATCAGAGAGTCAAACAGTTATAGAGTCACAGAGACAGAAAGTCAGAGATCAGAGAGTCAAACAGTTATTGAGTCATAGAGACAGGAAGTCAAAGAGTCAGAGATCAGAGAGTCATACAGTTATAGTCATAGAGACAGAAAGTCAGAGATCAGAGAGTCATACAGTTATAGTCACAGAGACAGAAAGTCAGAGAGTCAGAGATCAGAGAGTCAAACAGTTATAGAGTCACAGAGACAGAAAGTCAGAGATCAGAGAGTCAAACAGTTATAGAGTCATAGAGACAGAAAGTCAGAGATCAGAGAGTCAAACAGTAATAGAGTCACAGAGACAGAAAGTCAGAGAGTCAGAGATCAGAGAGTCAAACAGTTATAGAGTCACAGAGACAGAAAGTCAGAGATCAGAGAGTCAAACAGTTATAGAGTCATAGAGACAGAAAGTCAGAGATCAGAGAGTCATACAGTTATAGAGTCACAGAGACAGAAAGTCAAAGAGTCAGAGATCAGAGAGTCATACAGTTATAGAGTCATAGAAACAGAAAGTCAGAGAGTCAGAGATCAGAGAGTCAAACAGTTATAGAGTCACAGAGACAGAAAGTCAGAGAGTCAGAGATCAGAGAGTCAAACAGTTATAGAGTCATAGAGACAGAAAGTCAAAGAGTCAGAGATCAGAGAGTCATACAGTTATAGAGTCATAGAAACAGAAAGTCAGAGAGTCAGAATTCAGAGTCAAACAGTTATAGAGTCATAGAGACAGAAAGTCAGAGATCAGAGAGTCATACAGTTATAGAGTCACAGAGACAGAAAGTCAGAGATCAGAGAGTCATACAGTTATAGAGTCACAGAGACAGAAAGTCAGAGATCAGAGAGTCAAACAGTTATAGAGTCACAGAGACAGAAAGTCAGAGAGTCAGAGATCAGAGAGTCAAACAGTTATAGAGTCACAGAGACAGAAAGTCAGAGATCAGAGAGTCAAACAGTTATTGAGTCATAGAGACAGGAAGTCAAAGAGTCAGAGATCAGAGAGTCATACAGTTATAGAGTCATAGAAACAGAAAGTCAGAGAGTCAGAGATCAGAGAGTCAAACAGTTATAGAGTCATAGAAACAGAAAGTCAAAGAGTCAGAGATCAGAGAGTCATACAGTTATAGAGTCATAGAAACAGAAAGTCAGAGAGTCAGAGATCAGAGAGTCAAACAGTTATAGAGTCATAGAGACAGAAAGTCAAAGAGTCAGAGATCAGAGAGTCATACAGTTATAGAGTCATAGAAAGAGAAAGTCAGAGAGTCAGAATTCAGAGAGTCAAACAGTTATAGAGTCATAGAGACAGAAAGTCAAAGAGTCAGAGATCAGAGAGTCAAACAGTTATAGAGTCATAGAGACAGAAACTCAGAGAGTCAGAGATCAGAGAGTCATACAGTTATAGAGTCATAGAGACAGAAAGTCAGAGATCAGAGAGTCAAACAGTTATTGAGTCATAGAGACAGAAAGTCAAAGAGTCAGAGATCAGAGAGTCAAACAGTTATAGAGTCATAGAGACAGAAACTCAGAGAGTCATACAGTTACAGAGTTACAGCTACAGAGAAAGGTTGAACAAGTTAGGTCTTTATTCTTTGGAGCGTAGAAGGTTGAGGGGGGACTTGACAGAGGTATTTAAAATTATGAGGGGGATAAATAGAGTTGACGTGGATAGGTTTTTGCCATTGAGATTAGGGGAGATTCAAACTAGAGGACATGAGTTGAGAGTTAAGGGGCAAAAGTTTAGGAGTAACACGAGGGGGTGCTTCTTTACTCAGAGAGTGGCAGCTATGTGGAATGAGCTTCCAGTAGAAGTGGTAGAGGCAGGTTCGATTTTGTCATTTAAAAAAAAATTGGATAGGTATATGGACAGGAAAGGAATGGAGGGTTATGGGCTGAGTGCAAGTCGGTGGGACTAGGTGAGAGTAAGCATTCGGCACGGACTAGAAGGGCCGAGATGGCCTGTTTCCGTGCTGTAATTGTTATATGGTTATTTGGTCATAGAGACAGAGAGTCATGGAGCCATAGTCATAGTGGCATAGAGTAATTGAGTCATGGGGTCATAGAAACAAATAGACACAGTGTCACTCAGTTATAGAGTCAGCGAGTCAGAAAGGCATATAGTCATGGTCATTGTGTCATAGAGTCATGTAGCCATAGAGTCAGAGAGTGATAGAGTCAGAGGGAAATAGTCATATATAAAGAGTCTTGTAGTCATTGAGACAGAAGTGACAGTCATCATATTAGAGAGTCCTAGAGTCATGGAGTTATTCAGTCATAGAGCCATAGATTCATAGACTCACTGAGTCAGAGAGTCATAATGTCATAGAGTCATGGGTCAGAGAGTGATAGAGTCATGGGGACATAGAGACATGGAGACATCGACTCAAAAAGTGATAGAGTCACAGAGTTATAGAGTCATTGCATTACAGAGACAGAGTCATAAGGTCATAGATTCTTACTGACATAATCATTGTGTCATAGAGTTATGTAGCCATAGAGGCAGAGTGACAGAGTGTTAATGTCATGGAGTCATAGAGGCAGTCAAAAAGTCATAGAGTCATAGAGTGTCAGAGTCATGGGATCACAGAATTATAGAATCAGAGATTCACAAATACACAGAGTCATAGTCATGGAATAAGAAAGCCGCAGAGTCACAGACACATAGAGCCATAACATTAGAGGGTCATTGGGGCATCAGGTCATGGAGTCATAGAGACAGGGTGTCATTAAGTGACAGAGTCATAGAGTCACAGTCATTGTCTCGGAGTCATCGAATCATGGAGTCATATTGTCAGAGAGTCATATTCATAGTATCAGAATCACAGAGACATAATCATGGTGTCACAGAGTCATAGGTTCGTAGAATCATAGTCACAGTGTCTTAGATTCAGAGAGTCATAGAGACATGGAGACAGAGACATAGAGTTATAAAGTCAGAATTATAGAGCCACAAATTCATAGAGATATGGTGACATCAAGTCACAGAGTCATAGAGAGATGGTGACATAGAGTATTGGATGTCTTAGAGTCATGTAGTCATAGAGTTGTAGAGTTAAAGAAGCATAGAGGCATAGAATCATAGCGCCATAGAGATTTTGATTCAAAGACCCACAGTCATAGATTTATAGAGTCATAGAGACATAATGTCAAAGGGTCACAGAGACAGAGAGACATACAGTGATAGAGTCATAGAGTCATGAAAACACAGAGTCATTGTGTCCTGGAATCATTGAGACATAAAGACATATAGTCATAGATATATACAGCATTTGAACAAGCCCTTCAGCCCAAGGAGTCCATACTCACCAAGAGCTCTATCTATTCTAGTCTCTGATGAAATGTATTATTCTCCATAGATGCTGGCTGACCTGTTGAGTTCCTCCAGCATTTTGTGTGTATTGCTTTGGATATCAGGCATCTGCAGAATCTCCTGTGTTTATAATCAAGTGTCTTTCCAAGATTCAAGTTTCAAGGTTTAAAATCCAAGATTCAATATTGAAGATTCTTCATCACAGTTACTTCAAAACGAACAGTGAAATGTGTCACTTGTGTTCACAACCGACACACCTGAGGAATATGCTAGGTTTTGGCAGCATTTAGCCCATATCTCTCAAAACCTTTCCTATCCATGTACACGCTCATGTGTCTTTTAAATGTTTTAAAGGAATAATAGCTTTCTTTTGTCACATAGAAACATAGAATTCCTACAACACAATACAGGCCCTTTGGCCCACAAAGCTGTGCCGAACATGTCCTTACCTTTAGAAATTACCTAGAGTTACCCCTTGCTCTCTATTTTTCAGAGTTACATGTACCCTCTCATATCCGCCTTCACCAATGTCGCCGGCAGACCATTCCACGCACTCATCACTCTCTGTATAAAAAACTTACAACTGACATCTCCTCTGTTCCAAGCACCTTAAAACTGTGCCTTCTCGTGCTAGTCATTTCAGCCCTGGGAAAAAGCCTCTGACTATCCACACAATCAATGCCTCTCATCATCTTATACGCCTCTATCAGGTCACCTCTCATCCTCCGTTGCTCCAAGGAAAAAGGGCCAAGTTCACTCAACCTATTCTCATAAGGCATGCTCCCCAATCAAGGCAACATCCTTGTAAATCTTCTCTGTGCCCTTCCTATGGTCTCCACATTCTTCCAGTAGTGAGGCGACCAGAACTGAGCACAGTACTCCAAGTGGGGTCTGGCCAGGGTCCTATATACCTGCAACATTGCCTCTCAGCTCCTAAACGCAATCCCACGATTGATGAAAGCCAATGCACCGTATGCTTTCTTAACCACAGAGTCAACCTGCTTTGAGTGTCCTGTGGACTCGGACCTCAAAATCTCTCTGATCCTTCACACTGCCAAGAGTCTCACCATTAATACCATATTCTGCAATCATATTTGATCTACCAAAATAAACCACCTCACACTTATCTGGATTGAACTCAATCTACTACTTTTCAACCCAGTTTTGTAACCTCTGACAGCCCTCCACACTGTCCACAACAACCCCAACCTTTGTGTCATCAGCAAATTTACTAACCCATCCCTCCACTTTCTCATCCAGGTCATTTATAAAAAATCACAAAGAGTAGGGGTCCCAGAACTAAGGCACACCACTGGTCACCGACCTCCATGCAGGATATGACCCATCTACAATCACTCTTTGCCTTCTGTGGGCAAGCTGGTTCTGGATCCACAAAGCAATGGCCCCTTGGATCCCATGTCTCCTTACTTTCTCTATAAGCCTTGCATGGGGTACCTTATCAAATGCCTTGCTGAAATCCATATACATTACATCTACTACTCTACCTTCATCAATGTGTTTAGTCACATCCTCAAAAAATTCAATCATGTACATCAAACATTGAAACATATAGGGAACCGTGTGGCTTTGCATCCCAGACCATCAGCCCAAGGATGTGCTGAAGGCAGCACTCTTCCGTCTCCATCTCCACACGTCGAGTCCACAACTTACTAATCTACATCCTTGAAACGTGGGAGGACACTGGAGGGCCCAGAGGAAACTCGGATGATCATGGACAGTGTGTACAAACTCCTCACAGGTAGCGATGGGTCTTACAGCTGGCGCTGTGAAGCGTTAAACTAGACACCACTGTGTCAGTGTTATTTAGCGGTAATGGACACTTTTCCAAAATATAGTAATAAGTAAGTTAAACTCAACTCTCCACCAGTGCCCATAAGGGCTCGGGACTCCCCTCACTACCCCAAGGATAACTGGAAAGCAGTTTGTGTTCTTGTCTCTCAACTACAGTTGCCCTTCTAAGATTCCCACAGTGAGCTTGTGATCTCACTCGAGATGCGGGCTGGTGCACAGTGCCCAAAAGATCCTGGCGTCCAGAAAGAAGAAAGGGTCTTTGTTGCCACACTGCCAAGTAGAGTTTGCTTTTTATTTTTTTAGTTAGAGATACGGCACAGTAATAGATCACAATGAGCCTTTGGGAGGCAGTTTGGGAGGTCAAGATCTCATCTTCGTTATATAAGAAGTTCATTTAGAGTTTTGGTTAAAAGCTGCCCTTGGAACAGGTGATAAGTGTTCACAGGCATTTGTAGCTCCTGTCTGATGGAAGGAGAGAGAAGAGAGAGTGTCTGGGATAAGAGTGTTATTTGATTATGTTGACAGTTTTCCCAAGGTAACGGAACTGTGGACAGAGTCCAAGGAGGGGAGTTTGGTTTGTGTGAGA
>NC_133154.1:24148425-24158425 GCF_048418815.1 Hemitrygon akajei
GACCCCGCCCCCCCCCCATGCTCTCCAGCGCCCCACACAGGGCAGAAGAGCTCACTGCAGAACTGGACCATCGAGGCTGGACTGAATTTTTCGCCTTTGGCACTCAGCACCTCCTGTTATAAATTGCAAACTCCCAGATACATTGCTAACTGTTTCTCACCAGAATGTGACTTGCCGTGATCAACTCTCCGCACGCAGAACTCACAGGTGATGAACTGTGCAATGAAGTCGAAATTTTTTCACTTTCTCCCCCGTTTCACTTGTCAAAGTACACTCAACCTTCTTTGTATGAAATCCCATCTGCCACTTGTCAGCCCATTCTGCCAGCCTATGCCAATGACGTCCTACGCCCTTTATTAACTGTACCTACCACCGATGCCAACACAGAAGAAAGATGCAATGGAATTGTCATGACATCAATAGAAAACCACAGTACACCAAAGGTTATTTAGAAACTACGGCACGTAAGGAGCTTCCTCGACCAGGAATTATGTTGCTTCCTGGGTCTTGCACAAGAGCAGAATTAGGCCATGCAGCCCATCGAGTCTGCCCCGCTCCGCCATTCCATCATGGCTGTTTTATTCTCCCTCTCAATCCCATTCCCCTGCCTTCACCCTGTAATCCTTGATGCCCTGACTGATCAAGAACCTATCAACCATGGATTAGTACATGAAGGTGCTGGTGGAATTCTGCAGGTCAGATAGCATTAAAGAAAGGAAATGGACAGTTGGTGTTTCAGATTGAGATTAATGCTTTGTTGCTCTAGTTATTACCTTTGATTATCAGTTCTGTCAAAAGTCTTTGGTACATACAGTATATATAGACAGAGGGCTTAAGACTTTTGCACAGTACTGTATTTGACAACATGGAGCAAGTCTGTAAATATAGCGGGAGCAATGGATGGGAGTGGAGCATCCTGGGAGGAGTGTGGGACAGGTGGCACAGAAGGCATGCCAGGGGCAGGGGTTGCCGTGGGCACAGACACACTCAGTCCTGAGTAACCGGGCAAGGTCATTTGATTCCAAATAATTGGTGTATTGATCACTACAGAATGTTTCTCTGGTGCTTCCCACTCCCTCCCCCTTTTCCCAGCCATGATTCCCCTCTCCCTGTCCACTTCCCACTCTCAGTCCACAATAGAGACCCAAATCAGAATCAGGTTTATCATCGCTCACATACGTCATGATTTTTTTTTTGTGCCAACAGTACAGTACAATGCATAAAATTCCTACAGTACTATACAGAAGTCTAAGGCACCCTATCTATATAGAGTGCCTATAAAAAGCACTTCCTCCCCCAAAAAAAGTTTTCATGTTTTATTGTTTTATAACATTGAATCACAGTGGATTTAATTTGGCTTTTTTGACACTGATCAACAGAAAAAAAGTCTTTCATGTCAAAGTGAGAACAGATCTCAACAAAGTGATCCAATTTAATTATAAATACAAAACACAAAATAATTGATTGCTTAAGTATTCACCCACTTCAAGTCAGTATTTAGTAGATGCACCTTGGCAGCAATCACAGCCTTGAGTCTGTGTGGATAGGTCTCTATCAGCTTTGTACATCTGGACACTGTAATTTTTTTCCCATTCTTCTTTACAAAACCGCTCAGGATCTGTCAGATTGCACGGGGATCGAGAGTGAACTGCCCTTCTTCAAGTCCAGCCACAAATTCTCAATTGGATTGAGGTCTGGACTCTGACTTGGCCTCTCCAGGACGTTAACTTTGTTGTTTTTAAGCCAGTCCTTTGCAGCTTTGTCATTATGCTTGGGGCCATTGTCTTGCTGGAAAACAAATTTGCTCCCAAGTCACAGTTCTCTTGCAGACCGCATCAGGATTTCCCTGTATTTTGCTGCATTCATTTCACTCTCTACCTTCACAAGCCTTCGAGGGCCTGCTACAGTGAAGCATCCCCACATGATGCCGTCACAACCATGTTTCACAGTAGGGATGGCGTGTTTTTGATGATGTGCGGTGTACAGCTTATGCCAAGCATTTAGTCTGATGGCTAAAAATCTCAATTCCGATTTCATCAGATTATAGAACCTTCTTGCAGCTGACTTCAGAGTCCCTCACATGCTCGAGCTGAGATTTCATGTAAGTTTTTTCAACAGTGGCTTTCTCTTTGCCACTCTCCCATAAAGCTGTGACTGGTGAAGCACCAGGGCAACAGTTGTTAATGTGTGCAGTCTCTCCCATCTCAGCCACTGAAGTTTGTAACTCCTCCAGAGTTATCATGGGTCTCTTGGTGACCTCCCTCACTAGTCCCCTTCTTGCACGGTCTGTCTGTTATTGAGGATGGCCTGCTGTAGGCAAATTTACAGCTACACCACATTCTTTCCATGTCTTGATGATTGACTTAACTGTACTCCAAGGGATATTCAGTGACTTGGAAATTTTCTTGCATTCATCTCCTGACTTGTGCTTTTCAATAACCTTTTTGTGGAGTTGCTTGGAGTGTTCTTTTTTGTCTTCACGGTGCAGTTTTTGCCAGGATACTGACTCACCAGCAGTTGGACCTTCCAGATATAAGTGTATCTTTACTATAGTCAATTGAAACCCTGACTGCACACAGGTCTCCAAAAACACATCTCCACGGAATTAATTATGTGACTTCCCGAGCCAACTGGTGTGTCATCTTAAAGGGGGTGGAGTTGAATATACAACCGATTATTTTGTGTTTTATATTTGTAATTAATTTAGATCACTTTATAGAGATCTGTTTTCACCTTGACACCAAAGAGTCTTTTGCTGTTGATCAATGTCAAAAAAGCCAAATAGAATCCACTGGGATTCAATGTTGTAGAACAATAAAACGTGAAACATGAAAACTTCTAATACTTTTTACAGGCACTGTATATACTCTGCCACTTTTCCACAGCACTGTACCTCTTGTCCTTTCTTGATGGGGCCTCTCATTCCCTTCCACAGCTCACAGAGAGCTGGGATTTCGGGGTGAGTGAACTTTGACCTCTCCGTCAGCGGTGACCCTATGAGTGACCCCGAGCAAGCGGTGCTCGGGAAAGGCCAGCTCAGCCCTCCCATTTGCTAACTTCAGCCAGGCCGTGCCAGGGTTAATCCTGTTTGAGGTCGAAGCGATGCGGAGGCCAAGTGGGTCCAGCTTGAGTGGAAGAAACCGACGGGTGGATCGGGCGCAGTGTGTGGACACAGTTCAACCAGCAGAGGTGAGGACAACCTAGATTGCTTGGCAATGGTGAACCAGCTTTCATAAATCAATGTATTTAGTACAGGAGGTGGGATGTCATGTTGAGACATTGGTGAGGCCTAATTCAGCATATTGCATGTGTAGTCTGGGTCGCCTACCTACAGGAAAGATGTAAGCAAGGTTGAAAGAGCACAGAGAAAATTTACAAGGATGTTGCCGGGTCTGGAGGGCCTGAGTTATAAGAAACATTGAATTGGTTTGGACTGTATTCTTTAATATGCAGAAGATTGAAAGGAGACTTTATAGAGCTATAGAACATAGAACAATACAGCACAGTACAGGCCCTTCGGCCCACAATGTTGTGCCGACCCTTAAACCCTGCCTCCCATATAACCCCCCCCACCTTAAATGCCCCCATATACAAAATTATAAAGGGTATAGGCAGGGTAAATGCAAGCAGGCTTTTTCCACTGAGGTTGGGTGTGACTACAACCAGAGGTCACAGGTTAAGGAGGAAAGGTGAGTAGTTTAAGGGGAACATGAGGGGAAACCTTTTCACTCAGCAGGCTGTGAGAACGTGTAACGAGCTGCTAGCACAAGTGGTGGACGCAATTTCTATTTGAAAGTTTGAGAGAAGTTTGGGTGGGTACAGGGATAGCAGGGATATGGAGGTCAGTGGTCTGGGTGCAGGTCAAAGGGAGTAGGCAGTTTAAATGGTTTCAGCATGGACCAGGCGGGCCAAAGGGTTGTTTTTGTGCTGTCTTTCTCTGTGACTCTAACCCCGGTTAAGGGGCAGAGGTGGGATTGGCAGAATTTAACAGAGACACTGGCATGGCTCGATTTCTTGGGCAAGTGTAGGTTTCAAAGTTCAAAGTAAATTTATTATCAAAGTACGTATATGTCACCATATACTACCCAGAGACTCATCTTGCAGGCATTTACCGGAGAACAAAGAAATGCATAGAATTTCTGCAAAAGCGTCAAAAAACAAAGAATGACAATGTGCAAAAGAAGACAAAAAGAAGTAAATACAATAAAAATAAAAAAGTGAATAAATAATACTGAGAACATGAGTGTAGAGCCCTTGAAAGTGAGCCTGTAGGTTGTGGAATTAGTTCAGTTCTGAGATGAGCTGCGTGAAGTTATCAGTTTGGTTCAGGAGCCCGATGGTTGCAGGGGAAGAAAAGTCGCCAGCAGATATCGTGATTGTTCTTATAAATGGAAAAATAAGAAAAGGAAAGTTCCCATTTATATTCATCGAGTTGATGTGCAGAGAGTAATGAATTCATAGAGACTTTACACAGGTTTAGTTGGTTGTGTGAATTTAATTGGAGTTTTAGTGGGGGGCAAAAAGTGCCGGGGGGTGTCGGTGACACAACATGCTCAAGGGGACAGGGAGTGTGTATACTCAAGGGGAGGGGGGAATGTGTACACGGGGAAAATTGTACACGGGAAGGGCAGGGTGTGTGTGTGTGTGTGTGTGTGCACGATGTAACGTGTACCCATGAGGGGAGAGGGGAGTGTGTTTGCTGTGAGAGAGTGGAGGGAGCGTATGCACAAGGGGAGAGTTAGCATCCAGTACATCACGGGTAAAGCCTCCCAACCGTTGCGCACATTTACATGAAGCACCTTCGGAGGGAAGCATCTTTGGCAAACCTCAGCAACCCCGCCCCTCCCCGCCATGCCCTTTTCTGGCTGCTGCCATCAGGTAGAAGATACAAGAGCCCCAGATCTCACACCACCAGGTTCAAGAACAGTCACTACCCCTCAACCATCAGGCTGTTGAACAAAAGAGGATAACTACGCTCATCTACTGAGATGTTCCCACACCAATGATCTCACTTTAAGGACTCTATCTTGTTATTTCATATTCATTATTTATTGCTATTTATTTATACTTGTATTTGCAGCTTTTTCTCTTAAGCTCTTGCTCTCTCATTGATCCTGTTATAGTAACTATTCCATAGATTTGCTGAGTATGCCAGAAAAAATAATCTCAGGGTCGTACGTGGTGGCATACATGTACTCTGATACACATTGAATTCGAACTTCATAGTGGGGAGGCTGTACGCAAAAGGGGAGGGGGAGTGAGTAGGAACAAGGGGGGAGTTGGGAGAGAATGTATGAACACAGGGAGAGGGGTGTGAGTGTATGCACAAGGGAAGGGGGAGCACACTCACAAGGGGAGAGATTGTACACACAAGGGGGAGGGAGAGATTGTACACACAATGGGGGAGGGGAGATTGTACACGCCATGGGGGAATTGTACACAAGGGGGGAGGGGAGATTGAACACGCAACGGGGAAGGGGAGATAGTACACACAATGGGAGAGGGGAGATTGTACACACAAGGGGAGAGGGGAAATTGTACACACAAGGGGAGGGAGAGATTGTACACACAATGGGGGAGGGGAGATTGTACACACAAGGGGAGGGAGAGATTGTACACACGGGGGGGGAGATTGTACACACAAGGGGAGAGGGGAGATTGTACACACAAGGGGAGGGAGAGATTGTACACACAAGGGGACGGAGAGATTGTACACACAAGGGGGGAGGGAGATTGTACACACAATGGGGTGGGGGAGA
The DNA here is from genome assembly GCF_048418815.1 of Hemitrygon akajei. NCBI lineage: Eukaryota > Metazoa > Chordata > Chondrichthyes > Myliobatiformes > Dasyatidae > Hemitrygon > Hemitrygon akajei. Next base: position 24,154,185 of record NC_133154.1, read on the forward strand.
TTGTACACAAGGGGAGAGGGGAGATTGTACACACAAGGGGACGGAGAAATTGTACACACAACGGGAGAGGGGGAGATTTTACACACAATGGGAGAGGGGAGATTGTACACACAATGGGAGAGGGGAGATTGTACACACAAGGGGAGGGAGAGATTGTACACACAAGGGGACAGAGAGATTGTACACACAAGGGGAGGGGAGATTGTACACACAATGGGGTGGGGGAGATTGTACACAAGGGGAGAGGGGAGATTGTACACACAAGGGGGTAGGGGAGATTGTACACGGGGGAGGGGAGAGGGGAGATTGAACACACAAGGGGAGGGGAGATTGTACACACAAGGGGGAAGGGCAATTGTACACGCAATGGGGGGATTGTACACACATGGAGAGAGTGAAGAGAGTGGATCAGTGAGAAAGGGGAGAGGGAGGGAGGAAAACCGGGGGAAAATGTGTTGGGGAGGTATAATATCTGCTGGGGAGTATGGCAGTGGGAGAAAAGGGGAAGTTATGAGGGAGTGGTTGGGGGAAGAAGTTGAAGGGTCGAATGTAGAGATAGCGGAGGTGTGAATGAGGAGAGTGCAAGGCACAGAGGGGGTGGGAGACGGGGAGTGACGGAGAGGTTGGGAGTGTGTACCGTAATGAGGCAAATGCTGTAGAGAGGGTAGGTGGTAATGGAAAGGGAGCTAATTGGGGAAACAAGATCGAAAATTGGGATTGAGCGAGAGAGCGAAGGGATGGGATAGAGGGAAAATGGGAGAGAGATACTGGATGAATTGCCCCAGCGGGAGAGGCTTTCAGAGGGTGTGTGTATGAATGAAGGGGGGGGGGGGGTGGATGTTGAGGAATTCCCAAACCGAACAGAGGACAGCTAGATCGGCTCTGCTGTAACCCCGAGCGCGGGCGCTGAGCGCTGGAACTGACTGAAGAGCACGGTACCCGCTCGGACTGTACTCTGGCTATGCCTGTACATGAATTGGACCTTTACCCAGTTCTGACTGTCACTAGGGTAGACCTGTACCTGAACGTGAAGGTACTTGTACCCGGTTCGGACCGCACTGGGCGGCCGCTGGGAGTGCGGTGAACGCGGCGCTGAGTCAGTGATGGACGGGAGCGGGAGCACTGGTAAATACCTGCCGTTAGTCGTCCGGCCGGAGTTCCTGCAGCTGTCGGGGCGGGGAGGGGAGGATGGCCCTGGTCCTGGGTCCGGGCTCCAGTCGCTGCTGCCGGGCTGGGAGCGTGGGTCCCCCGGTCACAGATCCTCGGGCTTCGGGGAAGAGTCGGCGGTGCGTTAACTTTCCTTCTCTGCTCGCTGTCTCCGGGCCCCCGCTGACTCCGGGCAGCTCGCCCGGCCGGCACTCCGCCCTCTCACTCCACGCAGCCGGATCCTGGAGCCTCGGAACCGACTGCTGTACCGCTTCTTGGCAGACGAGCCTACCAATACCTCCTCCTCCTTCCTCTCTCTCTCTCCCTCCTCCCTCTCTCGCTTTCTCCTCCCCCCCCCTCTCTCTCTCCTCCCCCTCCCTCCCTCTCTCCTCCCTTCCTCTCCCCTCTCCTGCTTTCTGTCTTTCCTCTTTCTTTCCTCACCCTCTCCTCTCCCTTTCCCCCCTCTCTCCCCTGCCTCCCTCTTTCTTTCTCTCCTCTCCCCCTTTCTCACCCCTCCGTCTCCCCCTCAATCTCTCCCCGCCTGCTTGCCTCCTCCTATCCCCTCCCTCCCCCTCTGTCCTCTCCTCGCCCCCCTTTTCTCTCCTTCCCTCTCTTTCTCCCCCTCCCTTCCTCTCCGTCTCTCTCTCTCCCTCCCACCCTCCTCTGCCGTAGCGTTGTGTCTATGTAATACTCGTCCCTTTTAACCCTCCCGATCGAGTCTCGTCCGTTTCTCGGAGACACCGGCTCCAAGCGGATGTATTGTTAGCCGCCTTCCTGCGCTCTTTTATTCGCCCCTCCGTCTCGCTCACACACACACACACACACACAGAGTTTTTACGTCCAATTAATTATCAATCCCATCCTCACTCCCGTCCACAGAAATCTCCTCCGCCTGCCTCTGACAGGTGTCTCGGTCTATTAAATGCATCTACCACCGCGGCATTCTGCCACGACCTGTGATTTACGCCCTTGCCTCTCCTCCTGCCGTAGGACCGAACCAGGTAGTGTCCCCCGTGGACACGGCGGGCTCTCCCCCTCTCTCACACGGGTCAAGTGAGCTCGCAATTAAGTCCGCCCCGACGGTGCTGGCAACTGTACGCGCTCCCCTCGGGACAAGGGGTTAATGGTGTCGCCTGCGCACCCCCACCCCCACGGGCAGAAACAGATTGAAGCCAAATCCTGACGCCCCGTCCCCGCAGCACCCCCTCCCTCTCCTCCCCAGCCCTTCCTCTCTCCCGCCGCCCATTGTAGCCATTAGACCGATGAGATTTAGTGAATCAATTTTCAACAGAGCGAGGTATCGTAAATTCTACCGTTTATTCGTGTTCAGAGAGGTCCGTTTTTATTTCTAGTATAGATTACAGACATTTTAGTTTATTTCCTTTCCTGCGGATCCTCTGGCTAACCGCCACATGGATAGGAACAGTCCAGCTGGGGTGAGAACATGAAAGCTAGAGTCTGTGTAAAGCCGAATCGATTTCTATGTAGAACGGTGCGAGTCTGTGATCGAGACGGGTGCAGATACACTCAGTGGCCACTTTATTAGGTACACGAGATGCCTACACAAGTGGCAGCCTGCCTGTTCATTCGCTTCTGCCCATCCACCTTGCGCGTAGAGCAATGCTCCTGTGTGTAACGCGTGATCACTTGAGTTACCGTCGCCTTGCTGTCAGCTGGGACCTGTCTGGCCGTTCCCCTCTGCCCTCTCCCGTTAACACGCTGCTCTCGCCCACAGCGCTGCCGCTCACTGAATTATTTCTGTTTGTTTTTCACACCATTCTCTGTCAACCCCAGGGACCGTTGTGCGTGAAAGTCCCAGGAGATCGGCAGCTTCTGAGATACTCCAACCACCCCGTCTGGCACCAACAATCTCTCTACAGCCAAAATCCCTGAGGTCACATTTCTTCCCCATTCTGATGTTTGGTCTGAACGACAACTGAACCTCTTGACCACGTCTGCGTGCTTTTATTCATTGAATTGCTGCCACTCGATAGGCTGATTAGATATTTGCATTAATATAGGTGTATTTTTTTTAAAAAAGAGGCCACTGAGTTTATATAGAGTCATAGAACAATGCAACACAGATATAGGCCCTTCGGCCCAACCAGTCCATGCCAGCCACGGTGCCCATCCAGTTTCCTGCATTTGGCCCATTGCTCTTCAAGCCCACCCCCCCCCCATGTATTTGTCCAAGCGCTTCTTAATGAAACTGCTCTACCTGCCCCAACCACTTCCTCTGCCCCCCTTGTTCCATATTCTCACCGCCCTCTGCATGGAAAAGTCGCCCCTCAGTTCCCTTTTAAATGTTTCCCCTCTGACCCTAAACCAGGGGGTCCCCACTTGGGGTCCACAGACCCCTTGATTAATGGCATTCGTCCATGGCATAAATGAACGTTGGGAACACCCCCCCCCCCCCCCGTCCCTAAACCTATCACCCTCGTTTTGGCCTCCGGTATCCTGGGAGGAAAGGCTGTTACCGTCCTCCTCATAATGTTAAACATCTCTATAAAGTTGCCTCTCTTTCCAGGTAACGAAGACCCAGCCTGCCGACCTCTCCCTACAACTCAGACCCTTTGTACCTGACAATACCCCGTAAATCTTTTCTGCTCTCTTTCCAGTTTAACCCCATCTTTCCTATAACAAGGTGAGCAGAACTGTACACAATACTCCAGGTGTGGACTCACCAATGACTTGTACATCTCCAGCATAATGCCCCAGCTCCTGTACTCAGTGCCCTGACTGACGAAGGTCAGCATGCTAAATGCCCTTTTTCTCCCCCACCGCCCCATCGATCTGTGACTTTTCAATGAACTGCGCACCTGGAGCAGGGGCGGAATCAAGTCATTCAGTCCATTGATTCTGCTCCGCCATTCTGATTTATCTTTCAACCCCATTCCCCCACCGTCTCCCTGTAACCTTTAACTCCCCTACCAGCCCAGGACCTATCTACCTCTGCCTTAAATACACCCAAAGACGTCTTCCACCACCTTCTGCGGCTAAAAGGCTCATTCCACCACCTCCCCTGGCGACAAGTTGCGGATATCAACAGCATACCCCTCAGATCTCCTTTAAAACGTCTTCCTCTCACCTCAGGC